>NC_079447.1:437136-564636 GCF_903798145.1 Danio aesculapii | reverse complement strand
CCGATATATTTTCAGCAGTCTCAGTGTAACAGTGTCTTTTCTCAAAAAAAGTGATGTAAAGTTTTTTTTTTTCCAAAATCATACCTGCAACATTTATTCATTCATTCATTTTCCTTCAGCTTAGTCTCTATTACAGAGGTCGCCACAGTCTAATGAACCGCCAACTATTCCAGCACATGTTTTACACAGCGAATGTCCTTCCAGCTGCAACCCAGTACTGGGAAATACCCATACACACTCATTAACACATACATTTGCCTAATTACACTAACCTGCCTAGTTAAACTAACAAACCTAGTTAAGCCTTTAAATGTCACTTTAAGCTGTGTCTTGAAGAATATCTAGTCTAATATTATTTACTGTCATCATGACACATATATATGTATATGTGTATATATATGTATATATACATATATACATGCATACATATATATATATACATACATACATACATATATATATACTTATATATATATATATATATACTTACATATATATTCAATTCAATTCATCTTTATTTCTATAGCGCTTTTATGGATTGTGTCAAATCAGCTTCACATAGAAGATTATAACACCAAAATACAGATTTATTTGTTATGATTTAAAGTTATGATCTGTTTCAGTTTATAAATGCATTTTAGTGGATGTTTAACTTGTCAACATTAACCCTGATGTGGTCAAATAAAATTAAATATACCTTAAAACACTATTTCAGGGGTCCCCACAGCAGAATGACTCACCAACTACTCCAGCATATACCATTGCAGCTGCAACCCAGTACTAGGAAACACCCATACACACTCATACACTATGGCCAATTTAGTTAATCAATTCCCCTATAGCACAAGTGTTTGGACTGTGGGGGAAACCGGAGCACCCGGAGGAAACCCACACCAACACGGGGAGAACATGCAAACTCCACACAGAAACACCAACTGACCCAGCCGAGACTCAAACCAGCAACCTTCTTGCTGTGAGGGCACAGTGCCAACCACTACACCACCATGACACCCCTATCCTAAAACACATTATTAATATGCAATATTACACACTTGTTTAGCATTTGAGGCAATGAAGCGCCTGATATTTTCCTCCATCTGCACACAGTAAACACTGTCGTCTGTGTCTCCGTCTGCATCAACTCTACATTATCTGGAAATTGACAACAAACAGTTTCCAGAGCAAAACAAATGTGCAGAAATGGCACGTGTCTGTCTGAGAGACGAGTTATTGACTGTCTGATACACCAAAACTCTCTGAACAGACAAAACACAGGATCACACAGGATCACAGCGTGAGGAAACTTAGTGAGTACTAATGTCAAAACACCAGCGCAAAAATGATCCTCATTGTCCAGTGTAAACATGCATGGAGAAAATGATCATAATGTTACAACGTACATCAATGCAAAAATACAGCAAACATTCTGTAACATACAAACACTCTCAAAAACTAAAACACATTTATTGGAGAAGTAAAAAGACGGAAGCTTAAGATTTATTCTTCATTGATGATTAATAATTCAATAATTCTGCTTCTCTTGCAAAGGTGATTTAAATTAAAAACATGTGCATGTTTAGAAAACAAAATAGAAAATATGTTTGCAGTATTCCTAAAGTTAAAGTATTATAAAATGCACATGCTTTATTCAGGTGTAGGTCAAATTAATATGCATAATGTGGTTGTTTTTACAGAATTATGCAGATTTTTAGCTCATCATTGATTCTGTTTATTTACTTGTGTGTAAATGTGTGTAAATTCATATTTATTCAGTTTAATTGATTTCAGTAATATTATTGACTAATATGAAAATATTCATGATATTTTTACAACATTAGTTTGTAAAGTAATATTTTCTTTTCTGTCCTTCAGTAGAGATATTATATGAGAGATTTGCATCATTTACCAAATAAACTGGGTCTAAATGTATTTGCATTGTAAGCATTAAATCATTTTTCTTTTTAGTTTAAAAGGTTTTGCTTTTCATTTCATATATTAAGGTTTTAGTTATAATACTCCCAAAATCATTCTGCATAAATCCACAGATTTCTAACAAAAATTTGCGCAGGAATAGAAAAAAGCATCTGCAGATTCTGTCTGGCCCTAGTAACAGGTAATATGCAGAGCTAGTGTTGTTCCTATACTGATAAACTTACAGTGACTTTTTTTTATTCGGTTCCTTTTACAGCATGGATGTTGTAATGTAATTAAAACACAATCAGTTAAAGAGACTTTGGCATTCATTCAGTTGCTCAAGCGTAAATCGAGACAAAAAGCCGTTTACTTGCATGCACCCGTCAGAATCAGCAGGCCAGCGCAGAAGCTCTATTGAATATACTGGGGTAAAATAAATGCTCATACTGTAAAGACATGGTGGGGAAAAATGTAATTAATGCAGTGCTTCTTGTACAATCTGAGACCCACTGTATATCGCATATCACTCACTTTTAAAGAAATCAGACCTTAAACAGGCCAATATTTAATTGGTAAAGAGTTCACCAGAAGCTTAACCCAGGTTACTGACAAATTAAAAGTCCTTTAGCATACTTCCACATACACCCTATAAGACAAGTCATTGTATAACAGTGGTTTATTCTGGAGTAGGGTTGTAACGGTATGAATTTTTTACGGTATGATAATCGTCTAAAACAATACCACGGTTTGACGGTTTCGCGGTATACGGTATTAAATAGTAATTCTCATAGCAAAGACCCTGAAAAGAATAAGAACACGTTTTCTGACTGAACAAAGGTTTTATTTCAACAAACTTTTGAAAGAACCATTTTAATAGAACTATAGAAGTCTTTTATAAAAATAAACTGAAAAATCTCCCATTTTAATAAATTAAATTAGAAGGAATAAACAAGCAAGGTCTTTTAAGATTAGACAAAAATAAACTTAAACTGTCCTTCCTTATAATCAGGATAAATGGGAGACCAAAAGTGCAATACCAAGTTTATGGCTGTAAACATGTATTTAAAGCGTTGTTTTTTTTTTCAGTCTAGGTTGTGATGAAGAAATGTAAGCATGTTGAGATTTTCAGGACTTAATCTTGACCGCTGAGGTGAGAGAATGTGTCCACTTGTACTGAACATCCTCTCTGAAGGCACACTTGTGGCAGGGATACAAAGACACTTTCTGGCCACATTTGCCAGAAGAGGCATTTCTTCACCATGCCTTTTCCACCAATCCAGAGGGTCAGCATCAGTGGAGATGGTGGGAAGAGCTTTGTACATTTTAATTTCATCCTGGACCTTAGCCCTAAGACAAACATTACTATTTTCAGAGATTGCTTTGTTCTGCCTAGATGAAGTAATTTGCTGTAGCAACCCAGACAGACTTTTGTATGTCAGATAAAACAGGCCACACAGATGCGTGCAGAAAGCGCATTGATAGTCGCTTTTGGCACGTTGATATTAACATGTCTATTTTTATCCAGTCATTTGCGCATTTTACATGACATCCACGTTATACTGTACACGCACTGCGTCATGGAAAATATACACTTAACTTACCTTTATCTGCACGGAGGGATGGTGTTCGCGAATGTGAGCGAACATGTTTGATGTATTGCCTCCTTTTGCGGCTACTCTGCGCCCACATTTTTTACAAATCGGATAGCAGTCCTCTAAAACAATCCCTCGTTCATTTTTTTGTATCCGAAGTACTCCCATACTACAGATTTTAACTTTTTTTTCGGCGGGGGATAGAGGTCAGACGAAAAAGCCTCCGGCTCTGCCATTATCTCTGCTGCATGTGCACGGGAGTGTAGGTGCGCAAGTTCAGAGCGTGACCCGCCAAGCGTAAAAAAAGTTGCGCATGTGATTTTTTAAATCTTATGTTAAAACCGTTGATATGCAATTCTTCATGGTATGATAATCGTGCACGTTCAAATCGTGGTAGACCTTCATACCGGTATAATGTTACAACCCTATTCTGGAGACAATCCAAAACTAATATTGCTGAAGGGGGCTAATAATATTGACCTTAAAATGGGTGTAAAACAATTAAAAACTACTTTTATTCTAGCTGAAATAAAACAAATAAGACTTTCTCCAGAAGAACAAATATTAGAGGAAATACTGTGAGAAATTCCTCAATCTGTTCAACATCATCAGGGAAATATTTGAGAAAGAAAATAAAACTGGAAATAGTTTGTCTTCAACTCACAGCATCTTTACTTAGACGCAGGAATGCATCTCATGAGGATTTTTAGAACTTTTGTTTTCCTTTTCAAGTATTTCCCAAATGATATTTAACAGTTCATATTCAGGAATTTTTCACTGTATTCCCTATTATATTTTTTCTTCTGGGGAATTTCTGTTTTATTTTATTTCAGCTAGAATAAAAGCAGTTTTTATTTTTACTTTTATTGTCTACAGAACAAACCACTGTTATACAATGACTTGTCCAATTTAAACCTTATTAATGTAATTAACCTTGTTAAATAGGCATGGGCTGGTATAGGATTGTGATGGTGTGATAACCTTGGATTAAAAAAATAAATAAAAATCACAGTATTGTGATTACTGCTTTAATACATGTTCTTTTTAAATGTCTGGGCAGAAAACAACAACTTTTCCCCCATTGAACACAACATATTTTATATTACTTTTGTTGTGGAGGGTCGTTTTTTCTTCTGGAGATACTGTTGCCCTAAAATAATAAATAAAATAGTCACAAAAACATGCACAAAAAATAAAAAACAAAAACACAATAATACTAAAACAGAAAATTCTGGTGGTTTTAAAACACTGACTTTTCCAAACCGCAGTAAACCATATAACCGGTTATCATCCCATGCCTAAAGCTGAACATAGGTACAGTTGAGGTCAGAATTATTCACCCCCTTTTAATTTTTTCTTTTTTTAATATTTCCCAAATGATGTTTAACAGAGCAAGGAAATGGTCACAGTATGTCTGATAATATTTGTTCTTCTGGAGAAAGTCTTATTTGTTTTATTTCCGCTAGAATAAAAGCAGTTTTAATTGTTTTTTAAGGTCAATATTATTAGCCACTTTAAGCTATTTTTTTTTCTAATAGTCTACAGAACAAACCATCGTTATACAATAACTTGACTAATTCCCCTAACCTGCCTAGTTACCCTAATTAACCTAGTGAAGCCTTTAAATGTCACTTTAAGCTGTATAGAAGTGTCTTGAAGAATATCTAGTCTAATATTATTTACTGTCATCATGACAAAGAGAAAATAAATCAGTTATTAGAGATGAGTTATTAACACTATTATGATTAGAAATGTGTTGGAGAAATATACTCTCCGTTAAACAGAAATTGGGGAAAAATAATAAACAGAGGGGCTAATAATTCTGACCATAACTGCCAAATATTATGTGATGTCATCATGGCAAAGCTAAAATAAATCAGTTTTTAGAAATGAGTTATTAAACTTATGTTGGAAAAATCTTGCCAAAAACAAGCAAGCATTCGGTGAATATTTTAAAGAACTTAAATTTCTATTAATTTTGCCTTCAGCAGTATATATTAAGTTCAGTTCAGTCTTTATTCATTAGGTTGAGCACACAAGCTTATCATCACAAAACAATAACAACCAGAAAGTTTGCAGCTTTAACAAAATTAATTGTTCGACTTCACCATAAACCCAAAAGCACAGTCTATTTCATATTTATCTTTGCTCTATTTATTTCAGCAGTGTTTTATTTTATTTGGTATATTTCTGGTTATTTTTGCACATTTTATGTAGATACACTCCTCTCCAAAATCACCCCAATCAATCTAACACCATCAATTCTTTCCCATCAGTTATTTAAGACTCACTGTGAAATTTTGCAGTAGATTTAAATCGCTAATAAAACTATTGCAATGTCATTTTTTTCCAATATCGTGCAGTCCTACATTGTACAGTACAAATCTACTCTACATTTAAGAACTTTACAGCTGAGGGGATAATGAACGCTGTTTTACTAATAGAAGTTCTGTACCGAATACCAGCAGGTAAAACGGGAAAAAAGACAGGAATCATCTGCCAGAATACTCTGAGCTTTACACAAAACTTGTCTATGGTAAAGGATGCATTAGATTTACTACATTTTTTAATAGTAAGTGGTTGCAAACAACTTATATGGGCTAAATTTAAACAAACAATTTATATGCAGTAATGTTCAGCTGAATTTGTTTGCCCATATTAATTGTTTGCAACCACTTACCTTATAATAACTTAGTAAATCCAATAAATGATTTTAGTCAGTGTATAACTGAGCCACAGTCATCGGCTTCTACATTATTTTTCCTCCTCGATTCACAATTCTCTCCAAACCAGTCTTATTTTTCACACTAAACCAACAAAGAAAAGACACCAGTGACTGAATGTATGAACTGTAAAACCTCATTTATCTACACTGAATGAACATGTTTTCTACAGGCTGCACAATCTCTGCTGCTCCTTCTTATGCAAAATATCAGTATTTAGAGAAAAACCCCCATGTGTTATCTAAAACAGTAGCCAAATACATGTACTGATCAACACACACACCATTAATACTTGTTTGCTTGCCCTTAATCAATCTCCTTCATGCGTCTCCAGTCATGTGTTTAGTCTTAAGATCATTGAGTTATCTGGAATGATCTCATGATATATTGTGAAGCTGAATGCTGTGTGAACGAGCGACTCCTGGAAGTGAGTTCATTCCTGAATGTTTGTCTCCATCTAGTGGCCGCAGCAGAAAACTGAATCCATCACTAATGAAAGCAGCGCACTTATTCAGATTTAACACATTCATAAACACAATTATCTTGATCATGAATGAGGAATGTCTAGGAGTTTTACTTCAGGAGATCATCATCATGTGTCTGTGACATTCAGCAGTAATAAAACAACAACAGGAAAGTATTATCATGCAAATCTGCGTTTCTTTGTGTTTTTAGCATCAACACAATATTGGTTTAGCCTCACGCACAATACTCAAACTTTAATACCTCTCCTGCAACAATATCCTGCAAAACATAGTTCAAGCTCATGTGAAAGTCTTGTAGTTCAGTATCTTAGAGTATGCAATACATAAGTGGTTAATAGCTCTTATGTCCAGTGTTGTGTTTGTATGTGTGATTAAGTAGCACCGTTGTCCTGCGAGAGACACAACATTTCGTTCCTCCGCATGTCCACACATGTAGCAGAATGACAATAAAGCTCGACTTGAACTTGAACAACAACAAACAGATCTCAAAATACTCCATAATCAACACATAATACTAAATATCATAGCAAAAATATCTATCTATCTATCTATCTATCTATCTATCTATCTATCTATCTATCTATCTGTACATCCACCCATCCATCCATCCATCCATCTATCTATACATCCACCCATCTATCTATCCACCCATCCATCCATCCATCTATCTATCCATCTATCTATCTATACATCCACCCATCTATCTATCTTTCTATCTATCTATCTATCTATCAGTACATCCACCCACCCATCCATTCATCCATCCATCCATTCATCCATCTATCTATCTATTTGTTTTTTTAGTCAGTAACACTTTATAATAATTACACACTATGAATCATTTATTAAGCATTAACACATAGTGAATTCATTATCTGTTAAGCATTAACTCTACTTTAATAAATGTTAGTAAGCAGTTTATAAATACAGCTACAGATGCTCTATTCTTGTCTTATTACCACATGTATAATGGGCTTAATGACTATGTTTTCATACTTTATTAATGATTTATTCTTCATGACTAAATTAAGTATTGCATTATTTACAAACCAGTTATTTAAGAATGGTTGGTTGTTTATTAAGATCATTCAGAATGAGTTAATAAATGATTAATAAACTCTTAAAATTAACATTTATATATCTGATTATTCATTAATAGCTCATTTGTATGTTAATAAATGCTTTATTAACTCAACTTCATGCAGTTTTGTGATCTAATCTAAAGTGAGGACTATTAATGCTTTATAAATCCCTTATAAATGACAATTAAAAGCTCAGTTAAATTCTACACAGGAAAAACTAACATAAACGACATTATTTATTCCTATACGCTTGAAGATACACAACTGAAACTGTACTTCAGATGACAAATAAATCTCTGCAACCTTATCTAAAATAAAATTACCCTACAGTTTAAACACTGCATCTTATTATATTGTTAAATTAGTATATTGTTGTGTTTTATTCAGTTTTATATTGTATTTTGACACTCCTGTCATTCTGCAATGTTTAAACTTTACAGTCATTTTATTATTTTAGATAAGATTGCAAAGATTTATTGATCATTTGATACTTTGATACCTTTAATTGTCATTTATAAGGGATTTATAAAGCATAAACAGTCCTCACTTTAGATTAGGTCACAAAACTGCATAAAGTTGACTTAATGAAGCATTTATTAACATACATAATAACCATTACTATATGCCTGAATAATAAGATCATAATAACTCATTCTGAATGATCTTAAAAACCACCAACTACTCTTAAATACAAATGCTTTGTAAATAATGCAATACTTCATCACTACTACGTCACGAAAAATAAATAACTTAAGTATGAAAGTACAATTATTAAGCACATTATAAATGTAGTTGTAAGTGAAACTAGCGCTTATTAATGTAGAGTTAATGCTTAACAGATAATGAATTCACCAGATGCTAATGCTTAATAAATGATTCATACTGTGAAGTTATTATAAAGTTATCAATAGTTATTAAGCTCTCATATCCTAATAATAAACCATTGCCTGGTGTTATTCAGACATAACATGTTCATGACCACCAATATTATGATTATTATTCAGAAATGTTTATGAGAGTGCAGAAGATTTACAACAGGAGATCATCATCATGTGTAAAAAAACAAACAAACTGAGTTTACAGGAGGAAAATATCATCAAAATCTGTGTTTTTAAGCCTTAATAACAACCAGCAGATCTCAAAATACTTCACAATCAACACATAATACTCAATCTCATACCCAAAATATAAGTCTTCTCATATATTCATTATGATACATTCATTATGATTAACATTCATTCATTATATATATATATATATATATATATATATATATATATATATTATGAATCACGATATAGCCTAGAAAGTTTTTTGTAAATTCAACTATACACACACATCAACGTTTGACAAGAAAAATCTGTAAGCTCAATGTGAGCAGAGGATTAAAATAAAGGCAGCATCGCCCTCTAGTGTTTCTAGAGTGAATCTGCTTATTCAGATGATGCTGAAACACACACACGCACACACACACACACACACACACACACTAGACTCACTGTGAACTGCTCCTGTGATGTGTAGTTCTTGTCCAGGTAAACACGCACTCGGTTGAAGTCCTTCATGGCGTCGCTGGACAGCAGCTCTCTGAACATGAACACACACACACACACACACACACACACACACACACACACAAAAAGTTTTCAGCATTACTTCATGGGAAAGACTTGGTTCCAACCAATCAGCACGCTCTATTGTGTATGAGGTGCAACTTCATTAATATGCATGACAGAGACTGTTTTAACCTGTTACAGTGTTCAGAGATACGCCACAGTGTGCTGCCAACCGTAATTAAAACAAGAGGAGGAAGAAGAGTTGATCAGAGACACATGGGTCATCAGTGTTGTGTTTATAAATGTGCCGTAGCGAAGGTTTTGAGAGCACCGCTGGACTCACATGTGGATTACAGTGGTCTGCTAACACGCCACAGAAATACGTTTATAAGCAACATGTTTTACCCGAGAGCCTCTCTCATCTGGAAATGCTGAAATCTGGATTTGCTGCTCGTCTTCTTCTAATAAAGACGCGGCTCCAGTTGGTGCTGATCGTCCTGTCTCTACAGATTTGGTAAGTGTGTGAGATCAGTGTTCTTTATTTATGTTTATTCAGATGGGAAAGTTAGTTAGTATTGTCAGCAGAACTCTTTCAGTTTTTAAAGACAGACCTTCAACATGATTTAGCTACTGAGTTTACAGTACATCAATATCACTGCAGTAATATGGACTGAAATATCTGCTGTAAATGCTGCTCTCTGAATGGAAACATGTGAACACAGTAATACCGTCGTGTAGGATATGCCACATTTCGTGACAGATTAGTCTATACACACACGGCTGTTTGATGATAATCTCTGAACCTACTGAATCTCTGCATCTACAGAGAAATGTGGAGGTTGTGCGGTATCAAAAAAAACAACACTCTTCCAGCAGTTCCTCGCATCCAATATCTGGTGTGTCATGAGCAGCATGCAGGAAGTGTTCCTGAATGAAAGTGAAAATGGCAAACTGCAGTTTAATTAAGAATGAAACACCTGAAATGACATGAAACTCCAGAGGAAACGTGGATAACACAGTGACGTTAATCGAATTATGTGTTATAACATGTAAAACAGGATCATGAAAGGAACAGTCAAACAGCAGCTCATGTAAACACCTTCATCTTATTATTGTCTTATTCAGATTAAGGCTAATCACTCCATTACTGATGTCCATGTAAAGGTAGTCTCTGTCTATCTCCCCTGCGTCTGTGTTTCTGTTGTCTCTGTGATCAGCAGCGCATGCACGTACTGAAACTCCCCTTTTCATGCAAGCCCTTCCCTCTTTCGCCACTCCCACCTTAACAGAGCTGGACCCACCCACTTTGCTGACTTTATTCAAACTAGAGGTGTGGAAACACCCTGCTGGAACAGGTAGAGGTGTTTCACGGCCCTTTGATGGTGATTTTAATCTTTACCATAAACATCAGTGGTCTTATCTACACTATAAACAGTTCTATCAGCACTGCTGTGTTATTGGACTGTTTGTCACTTCATAACTAGCTCAAAAGGCTAACGACTCAATCTCGTTCATGGTATTTTTAAAACAACCAACTATTTTTAAATAACTGGTTTGTAATTAATGCAATACTTAATTTAAGAATGAAAAATGAAGTATGAAAACACAATCATAAAGCACATTATACAGGTGCTTATAAGTCAAGAACAGAGCAACTATAGATGTATTCATACACTGCTTACTAACGTCTATAGTGTAGTCTACGCTAAACAAATGATTGATAATTGAACTATTTGCTAATGCTTAACAAATGATTCATAGTGTGTGTAGGTATTATAAAAGTTCCCAAAAAGGGTCATTCAAATTTACTGAAAAAAAAAAATGGGTTTTTCTCTAATTGACCCAATGTTGAGTTACATCAACCCAGCCTTTGTTGGAGTGTATAAAAACGCATTTATGTATACGTACATAATTATAAAGCTCATTTTACTGCTCTCCTAGAGTTAAACCAGTGACTTTCACCATTTCTGAATCATTCAGCTGATCTCCGGGTCTGCAGGAGCACTTTTAGCTTAGCTTAGCATAGATCATTGAATCAGATTAGACCATTAGCATCTCACTCAAACATGAGCACAGAGTGTTGATAATTCTCCTCTTTAAAGCTGGACTCTTCTGTAGTTCTTCATCATCTACTGAGAGGAAATGAAGAGTTCCTATGTTCTAGACTGATAGATATAGGAACTATCCTCTCATTCTGGCGTAATGATCAGGGAACTTCACTGTCGTGGCATGACTGCGGTAGGAGCAGTGATATTACTGATATTACTGTATTTGTGTGTTCGGTGTGTATATGTGTATGTAAGTTCAGTTTGTGTAAGTGTGTTCAGTATTTGTGTGTTCGGTGTGTGTGTGTGTGTGTGTGTGTGTTCGTTTAGTGTGTGTGTACACTCGTGTGTGTTTGTGTGTTCGTTCAGTGTGTGTGTGTTCAATATTTGTGTGTTCGATGTGTATGTACACTCATTTGTGCGTGTTCGTTCAGTTTGTGTATGCTCGTTCTGTGTGTACGTATGCGTATTCAGTGTGTGTGTGTGTTCAGTGTATGTTCAGTGTGTATAAGTGTGCTCAGTGTGTATGTGAGTGCATTCAGTGCGTGCATGTGTGTAAATATTGACTCTGACAGCTTTAATAATGAGTGTATGGAAACACACACACACACACACACACAAACACACACACACGGATGTTGTTGAGGACTCACTTGATGAAGCTGTCCACGTGTGTCATCGACGCCTCGTAGTTTTTCCCTCCGACCTCCTGACAGTGCAGAGCTACGAACTGCGGCCGGTGCGACTGAACCGTCTGAAACACACACACACACACGCGCACACACACACACGCGCACACACACACACACACACACACACACACACACACACACACACACACACACACACACACACACACACACACACACACTGAGGATCTGCATCTGATGATCAGAGCATGCAGACACTGCAAATACACCTCAACACACTCTCAGATGATAATAATAATAATATTAATGGGCGACACGGTGGCTCAGTGGTTAGCACTGTCGTCTCACAGCAAGAAGGTCGCTGGTTTGAGTCTCGGCTGTGCTCCGGTTTCCCCCACAGTCCAAACACGTGCGCTATAGGGAAATTGATGAACTAAATTGGCCGTAGTGTATGACTGTGTGTGTGTGTGAATGAGTGTGTATGGGTGTTTTCCAGTAATGGGTTGCAGCTGAAATGGCATCTGCTGTGTAAAAGTATAAGCTGGATAAGTTGGCAGTTCATTCCACTGTGGTGACCCCTGTTTAATAAAGGGACTAACCCAAAAAAGAAAATGAATGTTTAGAATATTTACACACAATTGTAGAGCATGAAGACTCTGCCTGCCATCACTTTTACTGTAAAACCTCATTTAAAATGATTTAAACAATGATCTGGGAAATCAATGTAAACTGGTTTTAACCTTTTGACTTTTACTACAAGCTGTAATGCGTCTCTGCTGTTTCTCAAGTGTGTGTGTGTGTGTGTGTGTGTGTGTGTGTGTTTGAGCTGAGAACAGCACACAGATAATGTCCTCCAGCTCTCTGAAACTGACCCTTTCAGACTTTAATCCCAATCGTGCTGTTTGGGAGACTGTTGCTTTAAATGCAAATGAGATCGTGCTCTTTTTAGATGAGGGCGGAGCTACAGACTAGGCATGGACAGTATGATAACCTTGGATAAAAATATAACAGTTTTACAGTATGGTGATTACTGCTCTAAAATGAGTTATTTTTAAATGCCTGGATTAAAAAACAACCTTTTCTTCCCTTTATTTTGAGAAATGTTTATAATATTTTGAAGCAGTAAACATGTCAGGCTGATTAATTAAAATTAAATCATTGACTTCTGCTCTCTTCATTAGTTTCAAAAACAGATTTCTTTACAAGACATAAAAAACACACAAAGAACCTTCCATATGCCTTAAGTAGAGTATAAAAGAAAAGTTTAGCAGTTTTAAAACCTCCACTTTTTCAACCCTCTGTAAACCGGTTATCATCCAATACCTAATGCAGACGCCTGTGCATCACCAGACTGAAAACAGGACTAGTGTTATCAGTGTCAAAAAAGAAACCAGAAGTTGTTGTGACATATATACACACACATACATACACACACACACTCTAATATTATTTACTGTCATCATGGCAAAGAGAAAATAAATCAGTTATTAGAGATGAGTAATTAAAACTGTTATGATTAGAAATGTGTTGAAGAAATCTGCTCTCTGATAAACAGAAATTGGGGGAAAAATAAACAGGGGGGCTAATAATTCAGTAGGGCTAACAACCCAGTACTGGGAAACACCCATACACACACACTACAGCCAGTTTAGTTGATCAGTTCCCCTATAGCGCATGTGTTTGGATTGTGGGGGAAACCAGAGCACCCGGAGGAAACCCACACCAACACGGGGAGAACATGCAAACTCCACACAGAAACACACACTGACCCAGCAGAGACTTGAACCAGTGACCTTCTAATGCTATAATCTTCCTCCAGGCCACAGTAATGCTCTTGAGTGAGTTACAGCAGACCTCCACAGCTGCATTACTGCTCAATCAGACTATTACCGCAGTAAAACTATAGATTTGCCATCAGCCACAGCTCATGATGAGCCTCAGTGAACACACACACTAATGAAGAGATAATCCATCAACTCATCACTCTGCAGTCAGCGGTCAATACTCAGACCCGTTTATGACACTTTAAGCTGCCTTTAAAGGTGCACTATAAAGAAAATCTGAGTACACCTTGGAGGAACAGTGGAATAATAAGAGATATACAGCAGAAGTCAGAATTATTCGCCCTGCTGTGATTTTTATTTTCTTTCTCAAATATTTCCCACATGATGTTGAACAGACTCAGGAATTTTTCACAGTATTTCCTCTAATATTGTTTCTTCTGCAGAAAGTCTGATTTGTTTGATTTCGGCTAGAATAAAAGCAGTTTTTAATAGTTTTAAACCCATTTTATTGTTAATATTATCATCCCCCTTAAGCAATATTTATATAAACCAATATTGTCTACAGAACAATCTGACACTGACAAACAAAGATGCTGGCTGCTGTGGCGCCCTCCATGCAGCAATGAAAAAAGGTTCATAACCTTTGAGGACTTTAAGACTCTTTCCAGACATTAAGACCTTATGGCCACTTTAGGTTTTAGGCCATAACATGGGGACTTACAGTATATTTAATAAATACTGATCATAGAAAAGCACAAAATAAAGAGTCTCCGCTGGGGAAAATCCTTGGTGTGTAATGTAAATAAGTGAGCATGGCCAGCTTTGTGTTATATTTTCAATAAGAAGTAATCATTTAATACTCAACACAACAATTAAAACTCTTTATATTTTCTATTTTGGAATGAAAAAACAGTTTAATATTTTCTTAATTTTATTAAAATTGTATTTTCCTTTTACTTGAGATATGTGTGATATCTGTGAGAAGATGTTGATAATAATTTACATTTACATTTAGTCCTTTAGCAGACGCTTTTGTCCAAAGTGACGTACAATAGAGGCGATTCAACAAGAGACTGTGTTTACTATAATAAAGAGCTGAATTAGGGCTGCACGATCCTGGAAAAATCTGACATTGTGATGTTTTGTTTTGCCACAATATTTATATATTCATTCATTCATTCATTCATTTTGTTTTCTGCTTAGTCCCTTTATTAATCTTGAGTTGCCACAGCGGAATGAACCGCCAACTTAACCACTAAGCATATGTTTTACACTGCTGATGCCCTTCCAGCTGCAACCCATCACTGGGAAACATCCATACACTCATTCACACACACACACACACACACACACACACACACACACACACACACACACACACACACTACAGACAGTTTTAGCTTACACAATTCCGCTATAGACCATTTCAATGTGGTGATGTGATTGGCTCATGAACATTTCCTGCTTATCAAACTATTTCATAACTGTAACAAGAGGCGATTCAATAATAACTTGGTATGAAAACAGCTGTCATTACATTATTTATCAATGTGTGTCTCTTTTTGGATTCTCATAAGCTATAGAAATGACAAGTGTAAAACAGGAAACACGTCGGGACCATTAGCCGCGTTTCCACTATCGCGCCTAAAGCGAGCGAGCCAGGGCGAGCCAAGGCCAGTCGCGTTTCCACTATCACTTCCGGGGCGTAATCGGGCCAAAGCGGGGCTTCCTTGGGGCCAGCGTCCGGCCTTTTTCGGCCCGCCGAATACCTTGGGCCAACGAGGGCCAACTGGGGCTTCGGGGCGGGGTTACGTACAAAGGCGGAGTTTTCCTGTCAGGTAAAGAGGAGACAAGATGCTTTCTTCCCTTACATTTGTTTTGCTATCGCGCTTGATCAACTCACTAAGAAGAAGAAAAAAGTAAACGCCGCCGAACTCGAATGTCCTTATCCAGGGATCGCTGTCTGGCCTTACACCAACAGACCACAAACAGTAAAAAAGCAATCGCTTCGGTGTTCTCCATCTTCCAGCTCTCGTAGTGATGCCAGGTTGTGTTTGTGGTTATAATTTGAGTTTTTTGTTCCCGCTGAAGTGGGCGGGTTGTGTGACGGGTTGTGTGACGTTTGATTCGGGGGACGTTCTGGGGGCGGTGTTTGCGTGACGCGCTGCGAGCAACTAGCCCGACAGTGGAGACGCGACATGATTTCGGCCTCATTTCTCAACCTCCCGGGCTATTGGCCCGGCCTGGCCCGATTAAAGCCCTGGCTCGCACTGGCCCGATAGTGGAAATGCGGCTATTGTTATTGTTTACATCTCTCAAAATGGTCTACAGCGCATGTGTTTGGACTGCGGGGGAAACCGGAGGAAACACACACCAACACGGGGAGAACATGCAAACTCCACACAGAAACACACACTGACCCAGCTGAGACTCAAATCAGCGACCTTCTTGCTGTGAGGCGATTGTGCTACCCACTGCACCACCGTGCTGCCCATATACTGTATACACTGCGATATGAATAAAATTTCCCCAGGTGATTTGAATGGCTCAAATTGAAAGGATTTCATTGGTTTAGATCAACTGGGATGATCAAGTGTTTTTCTATGCAGTGCATCTGCATAAATTACAATAACTTACAAGCAAAAAATAAATAAATAAATAAGTCTAACACAATTTAAGCACAGATACTGAACAATCCAATGTTAAATAACATGGTCATCATTGTATAAAGATTAAAAAAATAAATAAATTTAACAATATTTTTCTCTTTTAATCTTTAATAAATAATCCAACATGTAACTACTGCAGATACAAACATTACAATATCAATGCTCAAACAATATATTGTTCATCCCTAATCTGAATTATTTACTATAATAATTGACCAAAATAACAATAATGTCTGTCCACATTAAACTGTGAGACGTGACACACGGTGAAATGAGTTGTTCATCACAAGTCATATTCTGTTTATCATATTTATAAGGTTAAAAATAACATACTAAATAATTAAAAAAAGATCAATTCATTTTCTGAAACATTCAAGCTTATTATATAAAGCTCTTTTGTACATTTTCTAGAATAACTGCCTCTATAAAAACTATATCATGAAGGATATCATGAAGTAAACTTGGTCATACAGTGAAATAATCTTATTTTCATACCGCCCAGCAATAATAATAATAATAATAATAATAATAATAATAACAATAACAATAATAATAATAATAATAATAATAGTAATAATAATAACAATAACAATAACAATAACAACAATAATAATAATAATAATAACAATAACAATAACAATAACAATAATAATAATAACAATAATAATAATAATAATAGTAATAATAATAATACAGTGACATAAGTGTGTGATTTCTGTGGTGAGGTCAGTAGTTTGAGCAGTAGGTAAATGTGTGTGTCCTCTGCATGTAAATACAGCACAGCACTGACAGCAGGTCAAAGCCCATGGTTTGATTAGTAAATGAGTCCTGCATGAGGAGTTTCAGCAGTACAATACCACATCTCTGATAGAAACACAAGTACTCATGCTTGAGCAGCTACAGAGACCTATATGACCTATTTAGTAACACTTTACTTGAAGGCGTGTTCATAATAACCCTTTATAATCATGATACGTACGAAGAACAGACTCCAGATGTGTGCCTGTCTGTGTCTTTGTTCATTTGCATTTGTTCATGTGCATTCAAGTGCACCCTAGGGGTCTGTTCTTCGTACGTGGATTACTCAATTAGCTGGATTTGGTTATTGACGATTTGACATGATCCAGGATCGTTTAGTTCTTCAAAACCCATCTGAGAGTTGTTGTCATAGCAACAGTTCTGGTAGCTCAAACCTACTCGGAAGCAGCAGCTCATTTCATATAAACAGGATTAGATCAGGTCATTTTGAGCAAAGGTAATACTGAAAGCATGTACCAAATGCTGATATTTTCTTACAGTAGTGATGTACACTTGGGAAAATAGTAAATATATATATTTAACTATATATAAAAAGTTTAAAAATATATGTTAATAAAACTCATGCAATCTCCACTCTGAAATAAAAGAACAAACACTGCCACCTGGTGGTCCAAAGAGAACATGTATTGATATGAACTTTGTAGATACAAACTCATGCACAATACTCCACTTTTTTTAAAAAGGATATTAATTTATGCAGTCATGCACGTGTTGACCGCTAATATGATGCTTTACAAAAGTTGCAGACACCTTTACCGATATCAAAATGCTTTTTTGATGCAAAATTAATTTACAGTTATTCCTTACGTCGATTAAAAAACACTTGAGTAGGCCTAGGCGACTATAATAAAGAAAATCTTCTCTAAATGTAGAACTAAATACATTGATATGCATTGAAATACATGATGAATACTCTCGACACATGAAAGTGTGAAGCCTGCAGCTCACAACAAATGTGGAGTTATTGAGTGTCGTATTTAACAAACTGTTTACTGCTAATTATGTCACTTTGCTCACATGGACTATTGAATATTAATCAGATGATGTCATTATTCTGCTGTGCCATCAGCCAATCGATGCATTGCTGATCATGATAGAGGATCGATTGACCTGTCCTTCCAACACACGCAGTGATCTCAGATCAGTTCATCCAGACATTTTAATCTGATTCACGGACTTGTTTGAAGAACCAAATTAGCCAGTTATCAAGATTAACAGATCCAGGATCTGCTAAATTAATTTAAGCGAGGTATGAAGAACGGACCCCTGGTTTCTGGTAAGACTTTATTCTGATGGTGTCTATTGCACATTTTGTTGACTAAAAGTTGCATTGCATCTACATGCCAATGACTTCTCATTTGAGTATTAGTAGACTGTGTGCTAAATATCTGCTAATACTGCACCTTCAACAGTGTCAACTTACACGAACCCTAACCCCAAACTAACAGCCTGCTTATAATCTAATGACATTTAGTTGGCATGTAGATCCAATGTCACTTAAACTCAACAAAATGTATTAAAGGGACCATCAAGATAAACTGAGTTTCTCACCTGGCAGAACTCACGCAGCCACGTCTTCTGCAGGTTCTCCGGCTGCAAGAGAAAGAGGAGAGATGATCAATACATATTCAGCACATCCATATTCATGAGTGAGAGTACAGAGTACTGTCAGAAAACCCCACAGATCTGTGTCTATCGCAGGACCATCAGAGTTAACCAATCTAAAGTCAGCAGCACTCACAATAAAACAAACAGCTGAACACAACACAACCCTCATTTCAGACAGTTATTAGCATTTCTCATTTCAGTATAGACAGATCTAACAGACATTATCATCTTATTAATATCACGTTTAACACTCTTCAATAATTAATGGGTTTATAAGAATAAGCAGGCATCAACACAATATAAAACACATGAAATAAGACAAATACACCATGATTTACTTGATCAAAACTCAACTATTGCTGGAGGATTGATATCTAGACACAATCCTGAACACTTTCTCCAGATAAACAACATTAATAATAGCGCACTGACAGTTAGCATGCTAATAACAACAAAGATCATCTATAAAAACCAACTCAGAATGACAATAAATGACTAAACTAAACTGAGGGAAATCTCCAGAAACACACATGAACTGAACATGGGGTTTGTCCCATTCACTCTCTCACACACACACACACACACACACACACACACACACACACACACACACACACACACACACACACACCGTACCCACAGCACAAGACTATATAAGGACACACACACTGAACCCTGACATTACAGAGACAGGGAATACACCACACGCTAAATATGGCCTGTACACACACACACACACACACACACACACACACACACACACACAGACACAGACACACACACGCACGCACGCACGCACGCACGCGACAAATGCACAAAGACACACAAACACACACAGACATATACACGCATAGACACATGCACACAGACACACACACGCAAAAGCACATGCACAAAGATGCACACACAAACATACAGAAACACACTGACACACACACACGCACAAATGCACAAAGACACACACACACACACACACACACACACAGATACACGCTTAGACACACACACAAACAGATAGACGCATAGACACATGCACACAGACAGACACACACAAATGCACATGCACAAAGATGCACACACAAACATACAGAAGCACACTGACACACACACATGCACAAATGCACAAAGACACACACACACACACATAGACAGATACACACATAGACACATGCACACAGACACACACACACACACACACACACGCACACACACACGCACACACACACGCACACACAAATGCACATGCACAAAGATACACAAACAGACAGATACACGCATTGACACATACACACAGACAGATACACACACACACACACACACACAAAGAAGATACACGCATAGACATGCACCCAGACAGACACACGCAAATGCACATGCACAAAGATGCACACACAAACATACAGAAACACACTGACACACACACACAAATGAACACTCACAAAGACACACACACACGCATACACACACACACACACACACACACACACAGACAAATGCACACGCACAAAGACACACAAACACACACAGATACACGCATAGACACATACACACACAATATATATATATATATATATATATATATATATATATATATATATATATATATATATATATATATATACACATATATAAAGACAAATGCAAAGATGCACACACACATACAGAAACACACAGACTCTCACACAAACAGATACAGACACATGCACACACAAAGACACACACACACAAATGCACATGAACAAAGACACAGATAGACACACATGTACATGCACACACATACAGAGACACACAGATTCACACACACAGAAACAGGCCCACATGCGCGCACACACAAATACAGACACACACAGTTAATATTAGTAGTAGTTCAGTAGTTAGTAGATTGAACTAAAGTGTTGATCGCGTCAATTGTACAGTGTGAAACCAGAAAAAATGGGGGGGGGGGATAATATTTTCACAACATAAAATTAATGATATTTTTTAAAAATACAAATATTCTAGCCAAATTATAATCTCCAGATAATGATTACAAAAGGAAATACTGTGAAAAAAGTCCTTGCTGTGCAAAATATTACTAAAATCATGAAAATGTCAAAGGAGGGTGAATAATGCTGTCTTTAACAGAGTTAGCCTAATATAAAACAATAAAATAAAGTGAGTTTAATGAGTTCATCAGCATTAATCTGCTTACCCATTAGATATTAACTGTGTGATCTTATTTTACACTCCTAATGCTCTTTATTAACCGTTATTAAACTGGACCTCCAGAAACACATCAGTAAAGTAGGCCTGTCCTCCTCTGGAGCTCAGCCTGAAACACCTCCTCCTCCCTCAGCTGATCAAAAGTTAATTAGCAGTTAATTAGAGCGGGATCTCCAGCGGAGGGCTGATATAAATACCCGCTCGCTCCGGCCTGGTTTATTTCTCCTCCAGGACAGAATCAGCCTGAGAAAAGCCTTTAAAAGGACAGCAGAAAACAACAGGTACTTCAGCTCAGTGCACTGCTGCTGCTGCTTTTAGAGACTTCTGGAAAAATCATGCTGCTATTTCCATCCCGCTGCCCTTTATGTGTTCATCCGCCTCTATAATCACTCACTCACTCGGTGTGTGTGTTTACTGGGCTGATTATGGACATGAAAAACAGGGAAAACACACTCAAAGAATGCAGGAGTCTTTAACCCCTGAACTGCCTCCTCCACTTTCTCAACTCATCTCCTCTTTATTGCTGCTGCACTTTAACAGTGCAGATTGTGTCAAAGCAGCTTAACATTGATCTAGTCCAGTTTAAAGGATTAATCCAGTTTAAATGATTACCAAACCTCAATGCTTTGGTGCATATATTTAAGTTTAACCAGATTTAAGAGTGAATACAGACACACTCTGTCAGTTTAAAGCTGCTGTATGTCAGTTTCTGACTCTTCTATATCATTAAAACATTATAATATGTGTGCAGATATTCAGAAACATGCTCAGTGAACATTCTTTATCTGAAAAACAATGCTGAAGTCAGATATTCTGCTTTGAAAGTGGTTTTTTACACGCTAGAACGGCTGTCTTTGTTTTGGCTCTTTTAACCTGCCCAGTTTAGTCATTTATATTTCAGCACCCCGGGTTGCCAGATGGTGGAAAACAGCGTATTTCATTCATTCAGTCTGAAAGGCTCTGAAAGCATGCGTCCGTGACCGAAATGTGACCTCTGGTGGACAGTAGCAGATTCAGTTCCACATGAGGTTATTAATTAGCAAATGATATAAATATTACGAGTGTAAACATCAGGTGAGCAGGTTACATTGTAAACTCGTGTCCTAACAACACGCTACATGACGAAATACACAATGATGTTCAATTTGGCTGTTTGCAGCAGACGAAACACCACAGAGATGTAAATACAGCCATTCAGAAGCACAGAATATGCACTCACTCATGAAAAGGTTTATAATCTACTTAATCCATATTAAACCTCTTTAACATTATTAAATGTAGACGCTGAATCACATGTTTAGTTCTACAGTTCAGTTTCAGACGGTTTATTTTATTCCAGATTTGAGCTGAACTATCTGCTGCTGATTTCAGTATATGGCAATAAATGTGATGTAAAATGCCATTCAGACTCACATTATTAGCATTTACCACTGATTAAAACACATGAGCTCTACCTGAGCTGATCATTGTCAGTTTCTGTTGTTCAGCTGTGAGAAATTGAAGCCGTTTCTAATATATCATCTCGAGGTGATGGTTAGGACAAAAACTCATTTTAATATGGAGAATATTTCTTCCATCAGGTGCCGTTGTTTTTATTTACAACACAGTTTAAATCACTCACTGCTGTCCTCAATCTGGCAACCTGCACTTGCGTTTGTTTTGACCCAGGAGTGCAATACCTAGTTCAACCACTGGGTGTCAAACATACATACTGCAGCTTTAAATCTAGATTTCATGCATTAGCATACACCTAAAACACAAATGCTTTTGACATATATGCTTTAGGGGTCCCTAAACTTTTTGTTATGAAGGGCCAAATACAAAACTTGATTAAGAGCCGTGGGCCAAAGGTTTATATATCAAGCTGTATAACAAAGTTCAATTCGATTCACCTTTATTTGTATAGCGCTTCTACAATGTAGATTGTGTCAAAGCAGCTTCACATAAAAGGTCACAGTAAATAGGAACAGTGTAGTTCAGTTTGTAGTGTTTAAGTTCAGTTCAGTTGAGCTCAGTTCAGTGTGGTTTAATAATCACTACTGAGAGTCCAAACACTGAAGAGCAAATCCAACGATGCGCACCTCTACAGATCCCGAACCATGCAAGCCAGTGGAGACAGCGGAGAGGGAAAAAAACTTCACCAATTGGCAAAAGTGAAGGACAGAAAACCTGGAGAGAAACCAGACTCAGTTGGGCACGACCATTTCTCCTCGGAGAATGCTGGACCTCAGCGAAGACTCGTCTGTCCCTGGAGCGTCACAGGAATCCCGAAGTTGCCATGGATAATGTCCTCATTTTTTTATTATAGAAAACATGACTTTAATCAGATTAACGAATGCATTTTATATATGTTTTACACTTTATAATTACCCTATTATAAAGAAAACATAAGAATTCCATTTATAACCCAATAGAGTTTAATGCCGAATACACTAGTCAAGCTGCCCCTGCCTTTGCCTTGATTTGGGTGGTGAAGTTGTGGTGTATCGGTTGAGCAATGGGATGTTCATTAAAAAAATAATAATAATGATTTACAACATATAATTCAAAGGTTACCATGGGCCAACTTTGGCCTGCGGGCCCCATTTCAGGCATCTCTGCTTTAGAGGATTTGGATTTCAAAGTCAATTCCTGGAGGGCCGCAGCTACGCAAAGATTTGCTCTAACCTTAATCAAACACAGCAGACCCAAATAATTGAGATGATCACATTGAACACCTTGATTATTTGCATCAGCTGTGTTTGATTAGGGTTGGAGCAAAACTGTGGCCCTCCAGGAATTGACTTTGACACCTCTACTCTAAAGGATTGTTAGGCTGCATTAATTAGGGAAACCGGGAACACTTCCCAAAAGACATTATAATTTGAACGGCATCTACACTTATAATAGGCTGTTTTTCCTTAATCCCGAGGTCTCCATAATCCTGGACCCGGCCGTATCCTGAGCTGATGCTGTGGTGGTCATGAAGGAGTGGAGAGTGAGAGACTGATCCGTGAAAGACACCAGTGACTGACAAGTCTTCGCATTAATACTGTGGGCCAACCTAAACACCCGCCGGTAGAGCTGGGTAATTAATTGAAAAGTAATCGAAATTGGCATTAATAACATATAATCGATCAAATTTCCCTACTGTGTGTGGAGTCACATGACCCCGCATTGTCAAGGCTAATTTATACTTATTATATTATGATTTATAAGTATTATTCTGATATTATACTTCTGCCTAGCGCATGCGTACAGTCCGACACACCTCAAAAATGTAACTACACGTCACAACGATACGTAGCACATTGCAATTTTACATAAATCAAATAAACACTGGATATTAAAATAAAAACCAGATTAACAATTTCATTATAAAACACTGTTCGCAAAATATATGCCAAAATTGAAATGATTTAATTTTCATTTTCACTGTGACAACACATCGTCTCTCATATCGATAATTAAAATGAATTTGCTGATTTTACATTTCATCTTCACTGCATTTCCGCATCAAGACTGTCAATACAATTTTACAAAGCTTGTTATTAATGTTCACGCTATAATATTGACAATTCAAATTAAAATGTACATCTAAGTTTTCCTTTTATTAACACTTTTATTTCAGTTTTCCTTTTCGATTTCATTTTCAACGTCAACCTGCATGCAAAATCTATGCTAATCAGTGGGAGGGGCATATTGAAGAGACGTCGAGTGTTTTTAAAGTCCGAGGGCAGAAGCACAGTTTTGATGGATGGGACAGCGCGAGTTACTAATGTATATATAGAAAAAAGTCTTTCTAGAAGATTCCAGTAAATGGTTTGAGGCTAGAGTGATTTACTACAAGCTTTGTGAAAATTGTGTTTGCATTTCATTTTTTAGTTTGGCTTTTCATTTTAATATTGGCAGTCTTGATGCAGAAATGCAGTGAAACTTAAATGTTAAATCGGAAACTTCATTTTAATTATCGATGTGACAGTGACGATGTGTTGTCACAGAGAAAATGAAAATTAAATCATTTCCTTTTTAATTTTGGCAGATATTTTGCAAACAGTGTTTTATATTGAAATTGTTAATCTGGTTTGAATTTCAAGTGTTTATTCACTGGTTCGAGCCTCGGCTGGGTCAGTCGGCGTTTCTAAGTGGAGTTTGCATGTTCTCCCTGCGTTTCCCCCACAGTCCACAGTCATGCTGTACAGGTGAATTGGGTAGGCTAAATTGTCCGTAGTGTGTGTGTGTGTGAATGAGTGTGTATGGATGTTTCCCAGCATTGGTGCAGCTGGAAGGGCATTCGCTGTGTAAAACATATGATGGATAAGTTGGATAACTGCAACAAGAGACGATTTAATCAAAATCTAACGTTAACAGCTGTCATTACATTGTTTATCTATATGTGTCTCTTTTTGGATTCTCAGAAGCTATAGAAATTAAAAATGTAAAACAGGAAACACATTAGGACCATTGTTATTGTTTACATCCCACAAAATGGTCTATAGCGCATGTGTTAAGACTGTGGAGGAAACCGGAGCACCTGGAGGAAACCCACACCAACACGGGGAGAACATGCAAACTCCACACAGAAACACCAACTGACCCAGCCGGGACTTGAACCAGAGACCTTTTTACTGTAAGGCAACAGTGCTAACCACTGAGCCACCGTGCCACTTCATATACATGTAGCAAGGTTATTGTATTAAAGAAATATGTTCTAGTTGTGTTAAAAATATGTTCATGTTATAGTTAAATATAACTATGAAGGTTAATTGTCTAGATGTTTTCTGGCAGTTGATTATGATGATGTTTTTTATGTTTTATGCAGCGATGCATCACGACAAACACAGCCAAGCCTTCGACAAATGCTGCTCTACACACACACACACACACACACGCACACACACACACACACACACACACACACACACACACACACACATACTTCCAGAAAACAGGAGCCGGACTGACGGCTTTCTCTCTGTAGTAGCAGCACAATTACTAAACACATTGCTTTTATAAGGTTATTATTTAACACATATTTTTGGACACAGCGGATGTCCTTCCAGCTGCAACCCAGTACTGGAAAACACTCATACACACATCCACACACTCATACACTACGGCCAATTTAGTTTACCAATTTCCCTGTAGTGCATGTGTTTGGACTGTGGGGGAAACCGGAGCACCCGGAGGAAACCCACACCAACACAAGGAGAATATGCAAACTCCACACAGAAATGACTACTGAGGCAGCTGGAACTCGAACCAGCGACCTTGCTGTGAGGGCACAGCGCTACCCACCACGCCACTGTCAATATCAAAAAGGGGTATCACTGTGACTCAGTGGTCAGCACTGTCACCTCACACAGCTAGAAGGTCGCTGGTTTGAGTCTCGGCTGGGTCAGTTGGTGTTTCTGTATGAGTTTTCATGTTCTCCCCGTTTTGGCGTGGGTTTCCTCCGGGTGCTCCGGTTTCCCCCACAGTCCAAACACATGCACTATAGGGGAATTGATCAACTAAACTGGCCATAGTGTATGAGTGTGTGTGGGTGTTTCCCAGTACTGGGTTGCAGCTGGAAGGGCATCCGCTGTGTAAAACATATGCTGGAATAGTTGGTGGTTCATTCTGCTGTGGTGACCCCTGATGAATAAGGAACTAAGCTGAAGGAAAATGAATAAATGAAATAATAATCTCCAAAAGATTTCAAGAGAAGTAATGAATAATTCCCTGGGCATTGATCACCAATTGTTCACTATTCAGTACTGCAGATAGACCACAGTTACGATAACGATGATGAGTATTATAATTGGGCTGCTTTAATGAGCTGAGAGTATTATTTGAGCATACAGTACAGATGATCAGATACGGCTGTCAGACTCTGAAGATAAAAACTGACACCAAAAACCAGGACAAAGAATCTACAGAGAGCAGCTGATGCTATAAATACTGAGAGAGGGAGAACAAAACCTTCACAAACACACTGACCAAACACTCAAATATAATTATGACCAAGAACTCAAGACTGAAGTTGACCTCCAAACTAAGCTTCAATGTTATTCAGCCCTAAACAGAACCACACAAACGGCCAAATATCAACTATTAAAACAATTAAAAACTGATTCTTTCTTAACATCGCCTCAGTGATCTGGAAATAGAAACAGGCAGAAACATAAACAATCTAGGACTCAGAGACTGTGTAAAAATGGAGACACAAATCAAATAGAGGATGTGTATTTCTGCCCCCGATACACAACTAGAGAATTATTGTTTCCTCAAGTTGAAACCTTAAATCATTCATACTTTAATTTAAATGACTCAGGACTCGAAATTGAGAGCGTTTTGGTTGCATATGTGCCGGAAATTGTATCCATGTGACCTCAAAATATATTTGAGAGCATTTGTGCAACTGCATAAAGTGTTTCTGTGTGACCAGTTTCCACTGCAAAACATTCCCTGCATGCGTGGATTCAGGTGAAACTCCCACAGAATGCATCTCAGGCACCAAAAAAAAAAAAAAAAAAAAAACGCTGAACGCAGATCAGAAATGCTATAAAACAGTGGTCATGTCAACTCGCTGTAAACAAATGCCGCAGTGCCCGCACCACCTTCAAGCTCTTCTTATTGGCCCACTGCTCTAGAACAAAATGTGAATGGATTGGTTAACATCAGCTGTCAATCACTCAGTTCAGATAGACAGGGAGGGTAGCTAAAGCCGCAAACATGTAAAGGTCTGGATACGAGAGAATCAAAATAATATTGACAGATTTTGTTTTAAAAACCACCTAAAGTTACAGATAATGACCCATCCTACCAAAGCAAAAAGGTTCATTTCGAGCCCTGTGACTTTACTATAGGAAAGCATAGTAAACAAAACAAGTATAGCAAAGCGATGTGCAAAGCAATCTGTTAGCACAGGGTATTAAAAGGTGTTTCCACTGAGATCCGCCGCTGAGACTGCAGCTCTGCACAAGACGTTTGGCCAGCGGAGAAATTAAAATGGTCGTGCCCAACTGAGCCTGGTTTCTCTCAAGGTTTTTTTTCTTCACTTCCGCCTTTAGTGAAGTTTTTTTTCCCTCTCCGCTGTCGCCACTGGCTTGCATGGTTCGGGATCTGTAGAGCTGCGCATCGTTGGATTTGCTCTTCAGTATTTGGACTCTCAGTAGTGATTATTAAACCACACTGAACTGAGCTCAACTGAACTGAACTTAAACACTACAAACTGAACTACACTGTTCCTATTTACTGTGACCTTTTATGTGAAGCTGCTTTGACACAATCTACATTGTAAAAGCGCTGTACAAATAAAGGGGAATTGAATTGAATTGTGTAAAAAGTTACTTTCCTCAACACAATAACAATGTGAACTTTTCTTATTTAGATTTGTTGTCTTGTTTCTAGTCCAAATATTTACAATTATTAAATCAAGAAGCATTTTGTAGACAAACATCAGCATATTGAGTTGTTTTCAGAAACAATGAGTCAAAATAAAGTGAGTTTTACATTAGGACAAGAGAAATAATCAGCCAATGGGGCGAGCAGAATAACGTTATGTCAAAAGGAAAGACTAGATCAGGGGTGCCTCGGACCTGGAGGGTCAGTATCCTGCATGGTTTAGCTCCAACTTCCTTCAACACACCTGCCTGGATGTTTCTAGTAGACAGAGCTTAATTAGCTGGTTCAGGTGTGTTTAATTGGGGTTTGAACTAAAATATGCAGGACACCGGCACTTTAGGACCGAGTCTGGGCACCCCTGAGGAAAAACTCAATATTTTACGATCGTCTATGCTGCTTGATTTAAGAATCTCTGCTGCTCATCTTCAGGACTGACAGAGAACTTTCCGGAAATCCTCCATCAGTGGAAAAACACACATGCAAAACACACACATAAGACACGCGTGTTTCCATCAGATTAAACGATGAAAGACACACACGCAAACACACAGAGAGAAACACACCTCAGTCACACTCAACAATATACACGCATTAAATTCCATTTGTACTGTTGATATTTGGCGCCAGATGATCAGGAAGTGACCATTTTGTTCGCTTTGAACGATTTTTTTCGTCGGATGGAAACGCTGCTTTATTCGCACGTCTTTTATGCGATAATCCAGTTTTGCGCATAAATTAATTCACATTTTTGGATGGAAACACAGCTAATGACAGCCTGTCCAGCAAACTCACAAGCAGTGAATTGTGCACAGTTGTCTGCTTTAAGTAGTTGGAGCATTTTAATTACTCGCCCTCGCCTCATTTGAATAGTATTCTAATTACATCAGTGTGTAATAACCAGCGATGATCCATTAATGAACAGATACTGAACTGACCACGTCTGCAGCATGGTGCACCAAAGAAATGATTCATTTCGACACCCCTCCTAGTTAACCTAGTTAAGCCTTTAAGCTGTATAGAAGTGTCTTGAAGAATATCTACTCTAATATTATTTACTGTCATCATGACAAAGAGAAAATAAATCAGTTATTAGAGATGAGTTATTAAAACTATTATGATTAGAAATGTGCTGAAGAAATCTGCTCTCTGATAAACAGAAATTGGGGGAAAATAAACGCAGGGGCTAATAATTCTCACCATAACTGTACATGATCTGCTGTATTTTAGTGGTTCAGTAAAGGCGGCTCAATTTGACCTGAAGGACGTAATAGTGTTTACAGAATTATAGAGCACAGAGGGGTTAAACACACACACACACACACACTTCTGTTCCTGAGCATTCTGGGAATTAGCATCAGTGATGTTCACATGATCATTACACTGAAGAGAATCCCACAGAAGACACTCTGAGCAATCCAGATCTGAAGAACAGAGTGTGTATTCAACACTACAGAAAACATGAGGATTACACACTCAACAGATCAGCTGTGTGATCAATCGACCACAGGACAATCATGTGATCAACAACAACAACAACAACAACAACATCTGACATTCTGAAGTCTTGGTCTTCAGTCAGAAGACTTCAGTCAGTGTTCTGTCATGCTGATGCTGCAGTCTGATGGGCTTATTCTGTTCAGTGCAGGACGCTGATCCATTAGAAATGAAATAACACAAGAATAGAGTTGTGGAGCGCAAATTAAATTAAATAACAAAATATAATATAGAAATCTTTGTAAAATAATCTGATAGACTGAAATCTGCACGCGACTGGAGGAGTTACTGATAACACACACACACACACACACACACACACACACACACACACACAATTGATTCATATTCATTCACACACACACACACACACTTAGCAAGCAATCAAGCAACACACACAGCTGAACCATATTCACACACACTCTTTCACATATATACACACACACACACACACACACACACACAGCTGAATCATTATTCACTCACTAAAACACACACACGCTCTCACATAGTCTCACACGCAGCTGAAATATACAGATAACCATAACTGTACTCGCATACACGCACTCTTTTGCACGCACACACACACACACACACACACACGCGCACACACACACACACACACACACACACACACTCTATCTGATCTCTCAAACTGGTTTCTGACACACACAGACAGACTTAATCTTTTTTAAAGCGGTTTATCAGGATTCCTGATGTAAAGAATGCATGCAAAGGGTTCTTTCTTGAAGAATGGCTGTACACACACACACAGACACACACACACACACACACACACACACACAATGTAACAGAAACACAACTTGTGCAAAAGAGCCATTTAAAGCAGAGCGGTCAGACAAACAAACAAACAAACAAACATCTGAGCGCAGTCATTCTGGACAGACAAACAGCAGAAGTGGCTGAAAATAGGTGTGTGTGTGTGTGTGTGTGTGTGTGGTGGAAAATCTCCTGCTGAGACGCTACACTGCAGTGATTGTCCAGTTATGGCCACAGCGAGTGACGGAGAGAGCAGATCTCCCAGAGGACCTGCACTGATGCATTCTGGGAGAAAAAAAACACTGAAGACCAAAATACACATTCCATAAACTCACATACACACATTCGCTAACACACACACACACAGGCACACACACACACACGCACTCACTCACTCACTCACTCACTCACTCACTCACTCACTCACTCACTCACTCACTCACTCACTCACTCACTCACTCACTCACTCATATGCACACACTCACATCACACACTCAAGTACACACATTCACTAACATGCATGTGTAGGAATGGGTTGACCACAGCGGTTTGAACTGTAGTTCTTCTGCAGTCTTACACCAAAACTGTAAATAAGGGTAGTGTTAATAGCTATAAATGTGGGAGAGCGTTGATATTATGTGATTGTATTGTACTGCAATATGGAGAAATTAAGTGTTGATGTTAAATCAAAAGTAATTCACAAATACTTGATAATGAGATGATTTAATGACAATAATTCTCTAAGGTTACAACTGAATGGGTTACAAAATAACTGTATGAAATGACAAAATATGGAATGATAAAAACGTGAGATATATTAATGGTACCCAGCTTAAATGTAAAATTAAAGTTACCAGAGGTAGAAGAAGAGAACCAGGCGGAGGGAGAGAGACAAGGAGAGCAGGCCCAGAAGTTAGCCTGATTTCAGTAGAGTCAGAGAAGATAGACTCCAGAGGAGGAGAGGAGCAGAGCAGGAAAACACAGAGACAGAAAAGAGAGGCCAGGAAAAGTGCCAGAGCAGCGTTTACCACCTATTTTGTATCTTTCTTGACCATGTGACTAAAGCCCAAATACTGAGACATTCAAACTGACCAATCAACATGAGACCACATCGTAAAACCCCCAAAGTCCACACACCAGGCCCTGATCTTATCAGTATCTGCCCTTGGAGCCAGTATGGACCTTCTGGAGTCAAAAAGACATTGTCATACAAAACAAATGCATATAATAATTTAGCCTCTTACACATGAATACAAACTCACATACACAAATATTTTAAAACATGCATACACACATTTAAATACAAGCATTCACTTAAACACACACACACACACATAAATTCATTAACATTCACACATTCTCAAACATGAATCCATATCGCACTCAAACAGAAGAAAGGAGGAGTGTAAAAGCAGGCCAGACTGATTATTCACAAGCCGAAGAGAAATAAACCAGGCCAAGCAGCATTTACATTAGAAAGCTGCTCTAGTTTTACACACAGACCCAAAACACTCGGACACGTCAAGAAACAGAAACATATTCCTCACACGGACAACAAACTACAGCTCAAAACTTACAACTGATTAAACTAAACCACTTTACACTGTTCTCCAGCATCATATCTAAAGATATAAACACACACACACACTCCAGAATTGCAGCCACACTTTCTCCATTCATGTTACTTGTGAATGATATACAACAAATGTATGATTTACAGTAAGCTGAATCCATTATTATTGTAAAATAATGCAAACTGCTTAAATGCGATTGGGAACATTTGATTCTGTTACTAACTGTTGTTTAACTCACTGTTAATCGGAAACAGAGTTGACAGCAACAGTGTTGATGATAACGGAATTAATGATAAAAGAGTCAACGATAACAGAGTCGACAATAACATTCACAGATAAAGTTGACAGTAACAGAGTTGACAAACAGTCGACGATAACAGTCAACAATAGTCGACAATAACAGGGTTGACAATAAAAATTTGACAATAACAGAGTTGAAAATAACAGATTTGTAAGCAGACTATAACATGACAAAGTTGATGATAACAGAGCTGACAGTAACATTAGACGATAAAGCTGATGATAACAGAGCTGACAGTAACATTAGACGATAAAGTTGATGATAACAGAGCTGACAGTAACATTAGACGATAAAGCTGATGATAACAGAGCTGACAGTAACATTAGACGATAAAGCTGATGATAACAGAGCAGACAGTAACATTAGACGATAAAGTTGATGATAACAGAGCTGACAGTAACATTAGACGATAAAGTTGATGATAACAGAGCTGACAGTAACATTAGACGATAAAGTTGATGATAACAGAGCTGACAGTAACATTAGACGATAAAGTTGATGATAACAGAGCTGACAGTAACATTAGACGATAAAGTTGATGATAACAGAGCTGACAGTAACATTAGACGATAAAGTTGATGATAACAGAGCTGACAGTAACATTAGACGATAAAGCTGATGATAACAGAGCTGACAGTAACATTAGACGATAAAGTTGATGATAACAGAGCTGACAGTAACATTAGACGATAAAGTTGATGATAACAGAGCTGACAGTAACATTAGACGATAAAGTTGATGATAACAGAGCTGACAGTAACATTAGACGATAAAGCTGATGATAACAGAGCTGACAGTAACATTAGACGATAAAGTTGATGATAACAGAGCTGACAGTAACATTAGACGATAAAGTTGATGATAACAGAGCTGACAGTAACATTAGACGATAAAGTTGATGATAACAGAGCTGACAGTAACATTAGACGATAAAGTTGATGATAACAGAGCTGACAGTAACATTAGACGATAAAGCTGATGATAACAGAGCTGACAGTAACATTAGACGATAAAGTTGATGATAACAGAGCTGACAGTAACATTAGACGATAAAGTTGATGATAACAGAGCTGACAGTAATGGAGTCAATGATAACAGTATCGACAATAGAGTCGATGATAACATTCAACTTTAACAGAGTTGACAGTAACAGGGTCAATAAAAAGTTGACAATAACAGATTTGAAGACAACATTTGACGATTACAGAGTTAACAATAACAAAATCAACGACAAATAGGTCGACTATAATATTCAACAATAACAAAGTTGATAACAGTCGCAATATCAAAGTTGACAATAATAGAGTCGACAATAACGGAGTTAATGATAACAGTTGACAGTAACATTCGATGATTAAGTTGATGATAACAGAGCTGACAGTAACAGAGTCAATGATAACAGTATCGACAATAGAGTTGATGATAACATTTAACTATAACAGAGTTGACAGCAACAGGGTCAATAAAAAATTGACAATAACAGATTTGAAGACAACATTTGACGATTACAGAGTCAACAATAACAAAATCAACGACAAAAAGGTCGACTATAATATTCAACACTAACAAAGTTGATAACAGTCGCGATATCAAAGTCAACAATAATAGAGTTGACTATAATATTCGATGATTATAAAGTTGATAAAAAGTCAACGATAACATTCAATTATAAAGTTAATGATAACATTTGACAGTAACAAATTCGTCGATAACATTCAACGATAACAGTTGACGGTAACAGGGTCGGCAATAAAAACGATTGACAAAAAAAGTTGACTATAACAGAGTTGGAGATAACATTTGATAAGAGAGTCGACAATAAAGTCAATGATAATAGAGACTACTATAACATTCGACGATAACAAAGTTGATGATAACAGAGCTGACAGTAACGGAGTCAATGATAACAGTATCGACAATAGAGTCGACAATAACATTCAACTATAACAGAATTGACAGTAACAGGGTCAATAAAAAGTTGACAATAACAGATTTGAAGACAACATTTGACGATTACAGAGTTAACAAGAATAAGATCAACAACAAATAGGTCGACTATAATATTCAACAATAACAAAGTTGATAACAGTCGCGATATCAAAGTCAACAATAAGAGTCGATGATTATAAAGTTGATGATAACAGAGCTGATGTTAACATTCAATGATAAAGTTGATGATAACAGTTGACAGAAACAAACTCGTCAATAATATATAACGATGACAGTTGACAGTAAGAGGGTCTGCGATTAAAAGGACTGACAATAAAAAAGGTCAGAGATAACAGATTTGATGATATGAGAATCGACAAAAACAAAGTCAACGATAACAGAGTTGACTTTAACATTCAACGATAATAAAGTTAATGATAAGAGAGCTGACAGTAACAAAGTCGACAATAACAGTCGACGATAACATTCAATGATGAAGTAGACAGCAACCGAATTGACATTTTCCACTATGTTGTACTTTAGCTCCAGTTAAACCAGGCGCCACATAACATGTCTAAAATACAACTTTATGCATTTTCATCATATTATTGTTTTTAAAAAGGGAAAGAGAAAGTCACAATAGCAAAGTTGACAAACAATTAAATCTACTGGACAAAAACAGCTATAGCGGGAGTCTATGAGTTCATGTTTACAAGACTAAATGTCCTTAAACGCACACAGACATTATTTTAGGGATAACTGGATATAATGTGTCGTTTCTCAAAGCTGCTTCCATTAAAGTTTATGTTTTTACAGAATCATTAAAGAGTTCTCTTAGAGATGCTTGTCTAGAACGATCCCTGTATTTCTGCTTAATGGAGAATCAAACACACTCCATACATCTCACAGCAAACGCAAACAGGAAACACTTACAAAGCAGGAGAAACGTCACACCCTCAGAACGGCTCTGGACTTCCTGTCCGGCCTGATAGAAAAGCCTGCATCACAACCAGATCTTAAGACTTAACTAAAGACACAAGAGGACTTCAAACGACTCGCAGGAACCAACGTATAAAAGATTCACATATTCTGAACCACTGTCTGAATCAAATGAATCACTCTGAATGGAGTAGGGCTGCACAATAACTCGTTTCAGTATCGATATTGCAATCTGGTCATTCACAATAGTCACATTGCAAGATATGGGATCATAACTATCAGATTATAGTTTATCATTTGCATTTGACAATATGAGGATATTGATAGCATTCAGGCATACAAAATAGTATCGTTTGTAAATTTAATAAGATTATTTTATTGAATCATTTATACAACAAAGACTATGCAGTTAAATTTGACATTTAATCATTAAATTACTGACTCTGAATGCTGTTAGACTACACAGAACACAATAAGCAACACATTATGTTTTTATTTATTGTATTGACTGTATTGTTTACACATCTACAGAATCATCCCAATCAATCTAAAATGATCAATTCTTTCCAAATAGAAATATTTAAGTCATCTGGTGAAATTGTGTTCATTTTGCAATATAATTACAGAATAGCAAAATATCATAATGTAGGGCTGAGCAATATCACCTCTTTTAAAAAAAAATCCCAGATTTTCACACACACACACACTCACACAGACAAATTATTTAAATTAGGGGTGTAACGGGTAACGGTTGATCCGTGATCAGTACAGATCCCAGCCCACAGTTCAGAATGCACATGACCCGCGGATTAATAACTTTTTTGTACTTGTCGATTAATCCAACATTTATAACAATAGCAGAGAGATCGCCTCCCGCGTCGTTCAGATCACGTGTATGAAAGCATTTCAGCTTCCCTGTGAAATATAATGACAGAAGCAGCTGTGGTGGGACCTAAACGCTTTCTTAGGTTAGTGTTAGTGTCTTAGGTAGTGTTTTGTCACTGTGTGTTTATCCTGTATTAATGCATTCAGTGTAAAGCTGCATGATTAAACATTAAAGGATCGTGATCTCAATTCAAACATGTGCAACATGAATGATAAATGATGATGATTTGCATACATTTATTAATCCTTCAAAGTGCTGCATTCAAATTTATGTTTGATCGAGAGAGATTAAGTTTTTCAGTGAGTTACTGGGAGTGCTGCGAGAACAGTTTATAGCTCAGATATAAACACTGATGTTTATGGTGAAGATTATAATCACAGTTTAATGGAACCTGACGCTGGTGAATGTTGTAGTAATTACATTGTGTTACCAACAGGTGGCGACAAACAGCCAACAACATTATGGCACTGAATGGGTTTTCAGAAATGATCCATCTATAATGAAATGTGTGAAATGTTGAATCATTCATTGAAAATAAATCTGATCTGGTGATCAAGATGTTGGATTTCTATATTCAGCATTATCAGCAACAGTAGCATAGATCATTTTTCTTGATTTTTACTTTTTTTATAATTACAGCTTCTCAGTTCTGTTTGTTAAACCAATGTTTTTTGTAGGAATATTTCTGGATAAATGAAAAGCAAATGACATTTGTCTCCTGCCTTTTTACAGATCCGAAAAATGGTCCGATCCATGACTCAAAAACTAAAGTGTGATCCAAACCGTGAGATTTGTGATCCGTTACACCACTAATTTAAAATGTTTGGAGTTGTAGGTCATTAACCTATATAATCTTATCATAATTATGATTAATTATAGGATATTCCCAAAAGACATTATAATTTGAACGGCATCTGAGCTTATGTTAATCTGTTTTTATTTCTTATTTTTTAGTTTCCATTATCCTATTATTATGGTTTCCATAATCCTGGACCAGGCCGTATCCTGAGCAGCTGCTGTGGTGGTCATGGAAGAGTGGAGAGCATGAGACTGATTGCTGTAATGCCCCAATGACAAGCAAGTCTTCGCAATGACAGACAAGTGACCTACTCAAACCCGTAGCTTCTCCACGATTGTGTTTGGACCATGATTATTTTGTTTGTTTGTTTGTTTTAATAAACATGTATCAGAGGTGTATTCATTTTCATTTTGTGTTATATCAGTTTATTTAAATTACTCATATTAGGCAAGTGGGTTGCATTTTTATTGCTGTTATTTGCGTCGGGTTGCTGCATCTGGTAAATTAGTCTAGTGCAGTAGTTAGTGCACACAGTTTTGTCAGCGTTGTTCAACATTCACTGCTTTGTTGTTAGGCCGGTCCCAATAATTCTATTTGTTTGCAGCATTTAGCTAAATATAATAGTGCTTTATATGCTTTATATCCTGCTGTGCTGTGTTGTTTATATTTGTTTTTATTTCACTTGCTGCATTCATTATTTAATGTTTGAATACTGAAACAAATAACAGCCATCGCTTAAATGGTTCTATTTTACCATCAAAATGTAGTATATTTTACATCATGATCAACTTCTGATATGAAACCGCTGCGTAATTTAATTGATCATAAATAATGAAGTAATTTAAGTGCTGTATTTTTATTAGTGAAAGTGTCCGCTCACTTTTGACGAGGCCTGTACAAAAATATAATACAAATGCACTATTATTGTTGCATCACTGTTTATTTTCCTGTTATGTGCAGAGATTTGAAATATATTATTTATTTCTCCTCCAGTCATTTTCAATCACCACATTACATTTTGGTCATTTTCCCTCCAAATAAAATTAGCCCAGAGCCGCGCAACATCTATAAATAAATACGGTTGCTGTGACATGTAGCTTTATTTAGCAGCCCTATATGTGAGAGGGGCATAACAGTGTTTAGTCACGCGGCTGCTTTCGCTTTTATGAACATAAATAAAATAGTTTAGGCTATTATTTAAATTTAATTGATCAAAGGGAGCCGCTTACGTTACCAAGGCAACTACTGATGCGTTGTGTGTAACGTTTCAAGGAGCTCTGTTACAGCACCACAGTGGAAATGAAACCGTATCCGTGCTGTCTGGCCCGGTTTGGCACGAAATGGAACGGTTCAGCATAAAGAACGATTCAGCACGATAGTGGAAAAGCGGCTTACATTGCCCACACATAAAAACCAACTCCAGCAACATTTCAGCTGCATTCTCTCTATCTCTATTGGAGGTGTCAGCAGGGTTAAAATACTGCAGTATTTACTATATATAATATATAATATATATATAGCAGATATTGCAGCCTCTGTTACTCTTTACCTTGCACTTCTGGTTAATATTTATTATTCTTTATTTAGGATATGTGTTTTCACATCCTGATTCCAATGCCTCCCATTCCTAATTATTAACTTAAAAGAATTAAATATGATGTGTTCTTTGTACCTGCATTGTGATGATAATATAATGTCATTCTGCATTATATAATGAGTGGCATAAATGACAATAATAATGTTTATATGCGATATATCCTACAACAAACAATAGATATGGTGACAGACCTATACAAAGTAAAAACATACTTGTTTTAGCTTTACCCCACAAATAACATGTGCATAATGTGGTGGCTGGTTAATATAATCCCAACTTCACTACGCAGATCCTGCGCTGGGAATATTGCAGATTCACACTGCGATATTGATGCTGAAACCATATATTGTGCAGCCCTAATCCACAATATTAATCATTTTGCATGTTAAACATCACAACATATTGAAATATTGCACATATCTCTATTTAACATGACAAAAATGTGACATATATTCTGGGAAAAACGCATTAATGAATATTGAGGGTACATGAGTTAGTAGAGCGGAAGCAGAATTGTTTAATTTCTCTGGTCTTTCCTACGAAACTCTACACACACACACACACACACACACACACACACACACACACACACACACACACACACACACACACACACACACACACACACACACACACACACACACACACCACACACACACACACAGACACACACACAGACACACACACACACACACACAGACACACACACACACACACACACACACACACACACGCACACACACACACACACACACGCACACACACACGCACACGCACACGCACACACACACACACGCACACGCACACGCACACGCACACACACACACACACACACACACACACACACACACAGATCCTCCTCTCTCTTATCTCTTTCCTGTTTGCACTCAAGCAGGACAAACATGGAAAACATTTCACAGTCCGTCACGTTTGCAGCATGAGCCGATACAGATATAACTTCAGTTTTCCTGCTGCAGACAATGAAGAACGGATGAGGAAACTCAGTGTTCGTTATCAGATCCTGAATACTCCTGATGCTCAGTCAAACCAGAACTGGAGAGTTCAGTTCTGCTGCCATCTTCATTTGAGAGCAGAAATAAATTGGAATAGGCTGAGTGACAATATTCATTCATTTTCCTTCAGTTTAGTCTCTATTTCAGAGGTCGCCACAGCAGAATGAACCGCCAGATAATCCAGCACACAGCAGATGCCCTTCCAGCAGCAGCCCAGCCAACACACTCACACTACGGCCAGTTTAGTTGATCAGTTCCCCTATAGCGCATGTGTTTGGACTGTGGGGGAAACCGGAGCACCCGGAAGCTAGAAATGCAAATGAAAAATGCAGCTTTATTTTTGGGTCAGGTTTTTTTTTGATGGGTCGATCTTGGTCGATTAATTAATTATTAATATAATTCCATTTATTAATTACCCTTTTAATGTTTTCTATCACTAATATAACTATTTTTCAAGTGATTTCATGAACATCAGATTTGTAAATGTATACATTTCTGTAAATTAGTTTTACACTAAATTTGTATTAAATCAAAGGACAAATTCCTAAAACATTTCATAAGGCACATGTATGTTTAACACTTGATAAATTACATGTTATATATTATATTATATACTGTATAGTATAATATTATAAATATTATATATATTTTTATTATATATTTTTATTATATATATATTTTTATTATATATATATTTTTATTATATATATATATATATATATATATATATATATATATATATATATATATAAATATAAAATATAATAAAAAATATAATATATAATAAAAATATATATAAATATAATATAATATTGTGTATATGTATGTATATATATATATATATATATATATATATATATATATATATATATATATATATATATATATATATATATATATATATATATATATATATATATATATATATATATTATATTACATTATATAATTTTTAGCAGCTATGTGAATTTGCCTTTCATAAATAAATGGTAAGTCGTGGCATTTGCTCGAATATGACAATCCAGCTTCTGTGTGTGTGTGTGTGCGTGTTGGGCCTTTACTAAACTCACCAGTGTAAAGAATGTAAATATTAGCTATACTGCGTAAATATTTTACAACTTTGCAAGAGAAATATGAAAAGATGGAAATATTTAAATGGGAATTATGTCAATAACTAATGACTACAGGCAGAATCACCACATCAAATATTCAGACGCTTCACAGCTCACATAATAAACAAACAGTAATCATGAATCATTGATGTGCTTTAACATCTGACAGCGTTTACTAAAAGAGCAAGAGCTTTTTAATGATCATCAAATATTCAAAATGCTCATCAGTGGTCATATTGTGTGAGATGTACTGAATCTGGAACATTTATAAAAGAAATAAAGACGAAAGAAGTTTAAACACTATATTATTGTCTGTTTCTGCTATTTCTCCAATGACAATAGTTCAAACTAAACTGGAGGCAGAAAAACACTATTTTCATTGCTGAAAGTCAATGATTGGATCATAAAGAGAGTCACTTGCATAGTTTCTAAATGAATCATCTGTTTTGAACAAATCATTTGAGTCAATGATTCAGTGAATCATTCATTTAGACATGCACTAATCCAGGATGAGCCTAAACAAGTCAGAAACACACTGAATCTGATTTAGAATAAGCTTTATTCACTCTGTGTACTAACTAGGGCTGTGCGATCCTGGGAAAATATGCAAGATGAGAAACTGTACTACAATGGCAATATTTGATCAAAATAAGTTATGTACCGAGCATTAAAGGGCACATAGTTTACCTCTTTTTTATGATGTAATATTAATATTATGGTTGTTCTGAGTGTGCCAGTTTAGGTTCAGTTTAAAACACAATTCAGATTTGTTTATTATAATGTGTTAAAGTGTCATGTTGGGGGCGTGTCCACAGTTCGCTGATTTAGGGGTGTGTTGCTTCATATGTAAATTAGTTTCGGCTTCCCGCCAACGTAACAAGGAGGCGGGGCCATGAGCTCACCCGCTCTGCGTTTGCAACAGAGTCTGACAGGCAGACTGAGAGAAGGAGCAGGAGTACAAAATCATTTGTGTCTTTGTACAGTTTTACAGCCAACTGTGTGCTAGTTTCAAGTGCCGAGCTTGTACACAGAAACTAATAACCACACACACTGAATTAACTTTGACTGAGGCACCGGATGCGCCGCTCGAAGCCGCGACACGGCACACCAGACACTCTCTGTGGCGCGGCAGAAACATGAAGTGTCCCGAATCGTCGCGCCACGCATTTTTGAATTCTAAACATAGGTTTCTGCAGCGGTCCGCGGCGCCCAGCCGTCGACTTGAGTGTACCCTGATAGAAACCGATGTTTAGAATTCTAAAACGCATGCTAGTTAAGATCACAGGGAGCTTCTGGGATCACGAGAAATGCAAACGGCTGAAGTATAAGGTAGACTCAATGAGAAGTACACATGTTTGCAAACCTACCTAAAGATACAACCAATAATTCCGATTAGAGTGATAATGTGGAGAATATTGCTCTTGTGTTGAGCCCAATGAGCCTTGCATCTAAAAATAGAGCTAGGGTGTTCCTTTAGTGATATCGCTTCGACTCACGCTGAAAATGGCGGACGTGAATCAACAAACTGAGGATATGATGACGCGCCTGTCAATCAATATTGGTGGGCGGGGGGACCGCACTCCTACGTAAAGTTGCGGTCGATCTGAAAACCGCTCCAATTGGTCCACTGTTTTTTATGTTGTTAAATTAAAAAAAAAAGCACTGGGTGTGTTTATATCAACCCAATATGACGCTCTATACACCATACATGCACATATGTCTGTCCAAACAGCTTGAAAAGTAGATTTTTTACCATAGGTAAATAAGCAGGATAAAATATTTCTCTGATCTTTCTGACTCATGTCATTTATTTATTTATTCTGCCAAAAGCCGCCCAAATTAAAACTCATTTGCATACTATTTTGGGTATTGTGGTTGTCAATTAATTTTCAAACGTATTTTTTTTCCCCAAGAGAGGCTATAAAAATTGTGAAGCTCTACATTATTATGTTTTATATTTTTATTTTTCAAAAGGCCAAACTCTGACTGAAGATTTGAATGTGCTGGCCAGTTTGTTATTTGCCTAATAAAATGACAATAGACTACAGTTTTTCCATTTAAAACCTTAACAGATTCCTATTTTCTAATGATATATCAGGTAATGTTCGTATTTTAAAGTATTACTTCATGTTTCTTTATTTTAAATCTTTAGGAAATCAATCCAACAATCTAACTCAGCTAAAAACAGTGCTTAAAATGTCACTAAAAATATTTAAATCTCAAAATTAAGCAAAATGAGGGGTTTAGCCTGTCTACGGGCCTGTGTGTTCTGTTATTTTTCTCTTATAGTGTTCATTTATAGTCATAAAAACAAAAACAAAAAAGCAATGAAATAAAAATAATAAAAAGCTGAAATTGTTTTTTGTATACATTAAATGTTCATCACTTGTGTTTTATAAATAAAGTTTGTAAACACGACTCCAAAAAAATAATAATAAATATTATAATACACTCACACCTTGATTTCATTATTATTTACAATAATAATAAAATATAGCCATAAGCTTTAAAATAAATATTGCACACTGCTACCGCTTCCTCATTGTACAGCAATAAGAGGATAAAACTAGAGTAATTTCCTCAGAGCACACAGCTCCTCCAAAAGACACTCGTTTCTCCACTAATGACTTCAGATCAATGCAAACGCAAACAATCAGTTCACTAATGGAGCTTTAACAAGCCCACATCCTCTTGCGGATCACACCACATCCAGAACTAACACACAACACAACTGAGTGTTCGCCTCAGACTCTAATGGCAGGGTAGATGAGCTCTGGGTTTCTGCTTCTGTGGCTTCACTTTGACTGTAAATTGACTTCAGTCCAAAAGCTTTTTAAATAGTTAATAAATTACCCAACCCATCCGGATGCCAGGAACTGCTGAATTACAGAGACGCCTATGAAAAAATATAGACTATTATAACAACTGTAGTGTTTTAGAGGTGATTCTACAGTCCAACTATTCGCCTTATTCTCCGCGTATGAGCGGGCGCAGCCATTTGAATCATTTTGGCTCGAGACTTCCGGTCTCATTCACTTCCATTTATTTTTAAACGTTAAAAACAGCTCGTTTTGCTGCTTGGTGTTGCAAACTGATATTTTCTTATTATATTATTCTACTTTGTCTGTATTGTCAGGCAAACACTTGTTTGTAGAGTAAGCAGTTTGACCGTTTTCTGACGTTTATTATTCCTAGTCATTTCTCTCATAGGCAGCTGAATCGGAAGTTCTAAAACAATCGCAAAAACGAGTGCACTTCTGCATTGAAGAATAAGTTCAATAGTAATTGATCTGTTGCGATGATTCTACAGTTGCTATGGCAACACAACAACTAAAATAATTGATCTGTTGTGTTCATTCTACAGTTGCTATGGCAACACAACAACTATAGTAGTTAGTCTGTTGTGTTGATTCTACAGTTGCTATGGTAACAACAACTATAGCAGTTAATCTGGTGGTGATTCTACAGTTGCTATGGTAACAACTAAAGTAATTAATCTGTTGTGGTAATTCTACAGTTGCTATGGTAACACCAACTATAACAGCTAATCTGTTGTTGTGATTCTGCAGTAGCTATGGTAACAACAGCTATAGTAGTTAATCTGTCATGGTGATTCTACAGTTGCTATGGTAACATAACAGCTATAGTAGTTAATCTGTCATGGTGATTCTACAGTTGCTACGGTAACATAACAGCTATAGTAGTTAATCTGTCATGGTGATTCTACAGTTGCTATGGTAACATAATAGCTATAGTAGATAATCTGTCATGGTGATTGTACAGTTGCTACAGTAACAACTATCTTAATATAAAAAAATGACCCAATACTGTAGTTTTTATACAACTATAGGGCATGTTAAACTACAATACACCAGTTTACTGTAGTAAAAAAATAGAGCATACTACAGTATATATCAGTTCACTATAGTTAATATTACAGTATGCTGGAGCACTCATTAACAGAGCTGGACATGCTAGAATATATAGGTAAATGCACATTAGAATAGTTCAAAAACACACACACACACACACAAACAAACACAGCCAATACTGCCATGAGGAACTGAAAAGCACAAGTGACAAACACACACACACACACACACACACACACAAATCAGTGCAGTGACTGCTGCCTCCTTTCTTTACATCAACCACTGTGGTAAACAGTGTGTGTGTATGTGTGTGTGTGTGTGTGTGTGTGTGTGTCTTGACTGTATCATCTTCATGTCAGCAAGTCTTTGAAGCAGTAACAGATCTGACCTGCTGACCACCGATACTGTAAACATAACACAGACTCACTGTACAGCAGCTGAAGGAGATCACACACACACACGCACACACACACACACACACCTCAACACTACACACACAGTGAATTATCATTTACACTCATAAATATGGCAGATGTGATCTTTGGACACAAGCACAGTTTAACAAGAGTTGTGTATGAAAACAAGAGAGAGAGAGTGAGATGGTGTGTATGAGACAGAAAGTAAGTGTGTGTGTGTGAGAGAGAGAGAGAGAGAGAGAGAGAGAGAGAGAGAGAGAGAGAGAGAGAGAGAGAGAGAGAGAGAGAGAGAGAGAGATCGAAAGAGACAGTGTGTGTGTGTGTGTGTGTGTGTGTGTGTGTGTGTGTGTGTGTGTAAAAGAGAGAGAGTGTGTGTAAATATAAATGTAGAGCAGGAGGTGTGTGTGTTGGTGTGTAGAGGATCTCTCTGGCACTGAAACACACACAGCCTTCAGTCAGAAAGAGAGCAGACTTTGGGAAGTGCGGCTCGTCCCCGTTTCATACATCAGACCTACTTCTTCTACATGCCCCAAATACACACACACACGCACACGCACACGCACACACACACACACACACAAAGAGATAACCATCAAATATGCTATTCAATGAATTATACGGTGATATCAGTTGCCCACCCTCATCTATATCATCTACACCCAATGAACAAAGCAATGAACACCACTATATATATATATATATATATGAAATATACTTCTTCTTGATAGAGGCTGCACAGTGGCTCAGTGGTGTCACATTGTGACCTCACAGCATGAAGGTCACTGGTTTGAGTCACAGCTAGGTCAGTGTGTGTTTCTGTGTGGAGTTTGCATGTTCTCTCCGTGTTGGTGTGGGTTTCCTCTGGGTGCTCCGGTTTCTCCCACAGTCCAAACACATGCGCTATAGGGGAACTGATCAACTAAACTGGCCGTAGTGTGTGAGTGTGTGGAGGAGCCGTGACTATTGATTTGGACTGTTTGTATGTGTTAATTGTTAATCTAATAACCCTGTTACCATTCACTGCCATTATATGAAGCACCAAGAACAAGAGACTCAGCTCAAGCTTCTCTAATGTTCGGCTGAAGAAATAAAGTCACATCTTGGATGAGCTGTGGGGGAGGAAATCAACAGGAAAGTTTCATTTTTGGGTGAACTATCCCTTTAAACTCTACACAGCAATCGTGCCGAGATGCATTGTGGGTAAAGAGCATTTAACACACACACACACACACACACACACACACACACACACACACACACACACACACACACACACATCACTGAGTCACGGAGGATAAAATTATTCCCCGCTCCTGTTCTGAGGTGTGAAACACTGATCTATTTCAGTCGGGAGTTTCCTCCTACACTTCAGACAGACAGAGAGAATCACAGCTCTCAGTGAAACACACACACACACACACACACACACACACACAGGGTAACAGAGCGCACATTCACCATACATGGGCACCTGCCTGTGCCAAACACTGGAAAACTGATGGAGCTCCAGAGGATTTTTGTAATGATTGCACAGACTTCCCATGGCTGAAGAAAGCCAGACACACACACACACTAATATACAAACACAAACAAACTCATATACACACACACTAGGGGCTGAAGCATTTCAGAAGTCGACTGACGTTATTAAATGTAATAGTCGCCGGAGACGTCTTCAATAAAACTCAACATGCAAATGCTGCTTATTTGCAGGAAAACTGTAATCACATGTTGTCTGACGGCTCAGAACACGTTGCAAAAACAACACAACATTACCACTAGGGCCAGACGCAATCTGCAGACGGTTTTTACTATTTCTGCTGAGAATTTTGGTAGAAATCTGCTGATTTCTGCTGAATTATTTTGGGAGTTTCAGAACTAAAAGCTTAATATGTGGAATAAAAATAATCTCTTTAACTTTTATTTAATGTTTAAAACGCAAATCCAATTAGATCCACTTTATTTGATAAATCAAGTCTCTCATATAATATCTCTACTAAAGCACAGAGAATATGACTGTACACACTGCACTGTACATAAATCAGATCAACATTTCCATATTGGTCAATAATATTACTGTAATTAATATAAACACTGAATAAATATAGATTTACACACATTTACTCTAGTAAATACACAGAATTAATGATGGGCTGAAATCTACACATGCAGATTCCGTGTGGGCCTACTAATGACTCATTTCAGTGCAAAACAAATGCATCATCAATGTCAGCACTGTTAATAACACAACATTAGCAGGCTAATCCTAGTGCCCTTAGCCCTTCACCTGACCACTACCCCTCGTTTTGTGCGTTCAGGTGAAGGGCTCGGGGTGTCCCAATTCTCTTTATCTTGAAGGTGTAGGGCTGAAGGGAAGGGCTAGACACCCCTACATTTTTCAGGACCACACTTGAAACCAAGGGGTGAGAAAATTTCCCAGAATACACCAACCACAACAGCAACATAGCTGCACACGGCAGTCAGGAGATACTACGGCTCCAAAATACTGGCGGTGCCACTGTAGTTTGTAAACGCTAGCATCATCAGTAGCGGTCTATCTACACTACATATTGTTGCACGTGGAAAAGTCACTAAAATGCTCACGTTAGTGCAACAACAGACCTTTTTATTTGAATAGTCTGTGGAGCGCCGTGCAAAACGGTGTAGAATTGACGCCTTTTAGGTGCCTATTGCACGTTTTCTGATGTTCAACTCGAACACACATCTGAATCAGTTCATTTATGTTCCTGTCTATATGATTTAGTAGCTACAACAACCGCAGCAATCTCTTAAAAAGAGCTTCAAGAGTTCACACTCAGATAATGCTCCACTATAACAGCAGGTTTGGCATGATGTCCCGAGAGAGAACCCTGAGCTTTGGTCAATTGGTGATGTTTGTTCCTCCACTGTCTCACTTGGTTTGGGCCTTGTGGAGCTGCGCATGGATGGATTTGCTCTTCAGTGTTTGGACTCTCAGCAGTGAATATTAAACCACACTGAACTGAACTTCAGCTCTGAACACTGGACTGACACCGCTTCAGTTTACGAGACCTGTGTTCAGCTCCTGCGACACAATCTACAGTGTAGAAGTGTTATAGAAATAAAGATCAATTTAATTTTGTTAACCAGGTTACAGATTTTGATAATGCAGACAGAGACCACCAGCTACTACCCTAGTTCACCTGGTAGTAAAAGACCCGCCCCTCCACCCCACACACACTTCGCTAATGATGCTTTGAGCAGCTCTTGTGTGTGAATATCTCAGATGACGTCTCCTCATGCTGTATTCCGGCTTTTCTTCCTTTACACTGCATGTTTACATTCCTGAGCAAAAGCAAGTCCAAACCCGCATCAGTTCAGTTCTGCTGCTCTACTGAAACACACAAGCAGACACACACAGACACACCTGAAACACACCATTTGACACACACGCACGCACACACACGCCTAAACACCTTCTGATTGTCACAGTTCTGCAGTTCATGCAGAGATGCAGCAGTGAGAATAACAGCACAATATTCACCATATATTAGAGATGCAATGATTAATCGATTTTACTGTTAACCGTGCTTTAATTCATTTAACACGATTAATTAATCGTAAAGGCCTCTCAACACTGCGTTTCTGCATGGAATAACACTGATGCAACTAAACAGTCAACTTGCACTAGTTTAAAGTTCTAAGCTAGTACAGCGAGGCGAGTACTCGCACACACTGGATTAAAGGCTGATTTTAACTAAGGGCTGAGGCTGTTAACTAAGGGCTGTTCACATATCATGACTTTTGCATGTCCAAGTTCACCATTTTCAATAGTGCGCATGGCATGGTCAGTTCTTGACTTGTGATGCGCTCATGCTTTCCAGGTGCACCTAGTTGAAAGAATATTAAGAACGCACTGTGAGTCACGTGACAAGAACTGACCAATCAGCTTCATACTTTGCTTTGGACCAGAAATGTGCATTTTTCATGCAAAGGCTTAAAATTAGCATGAATGCAGGAGACGTTTCCCCACCAATATCCACCAATTACTGAAATTCATTCATTCATTCATTTTCTTTTTGGCTTAGTCTCTTTATTAATCAGGGATCGCCACGGCGGAATGAACCACTAACTCCCAACTACTGAAATCTCCTCAAAAATAAAATAATGCTCCTTCAACCTTTAGTAACCAAGAGATGCAGAATAGGTTTAATCACATTCTCTTCTTATGTCCTTCAAACACATCAGGACAGTGTGCTTAACTGGGCCTTTTTCTGCGGTCAAGTGACTGACGGCTGTAGGACATGTTCCAGTACTCCTTTACTGTGCAAGAAGTGGACATAAGGAGCTATTATTCACTAAAGTCAAGTTTGCGATGAGTCTACCATAATATTATTAACCAAGGCTATGCACATAATCCAAATTCAGTTTTGATTCTGGCCTCCATGTTTATGAAAAACACAACAGTGATAAAACAGTTTTTGTATAAATGATCATATGTGTAAATGGGCATCAGAGGAAATCGTGTTTGCTACTCAAGGGGGGGGAAATACAATTGGTTTACAATCGAATCCTAATTCTGTTTTTTTGTCATGTAGCTGAAACTCTGCTGAGGATTTCAAGCAGCAGCAAACTCCCATGAAGCACTTTCTGCCAGTGAGTGAGAGCAAAACAACAACATGATGCATATGCGCTGGACTTATTTCACACAATACTTATGCTCAAATAAATCCTTCATACTATACGTTTCTGCTTATTATTTGACAATTAAAAGTTAGTGCAATGTGAAACCTTCAGTACTTGTGGTCACCAGACTTCAGACTCCACAAACAAGGAGAGGGAGAAAATCATCGTCTCAGAAAAATTATTCCAGAAATTTCATTTTGCAATTAGACCTATTACTTGTGTTGCTCCAGAACAAATTCACATATTTGTTTATGAAATAATAAAATGTTTAGTGCGGTGCAAATTTTTAGACATTACTTAAGCATCTACAACTTTATTTCATTTAGAGCATTATAAAGTCTAGATGATGGATAATAAAGCCCAGAGTGTCTTCTTTTCAGATACATAAACTTTGAATGTAGACCAAATCATTCAGCAACTGTAAATGTTTATTATGTTACAAAATAAACAGGGGGCTAATAATTCAACTGTATGTCCCCACTGATGCCAAGAGCAGATCTACACCCTTGCTCCAAAGAGAGAGAAAAACACAACATGAAAATACCAAACAAGTTATATTGGTATTATATTGTACTATATGATCATATAGTTGATCATCAGTGCCTTTCAGACAGAGGTTCAGCAGAATTTAACTACACTTGTTCTCTTTAAAAGGCAAATACTGAGCTAATATGATGCTTAAATTAATATTAGACAAATACATTTATTTAGTCTAATTTTATTTAGTTATTTATTTATTTATTTAATTCATTCATTGTTTTGTCACTTGTTTTTATAATAATTCATTAAAAATATTTTTTTTAATTACATGAAATATTTTTTGTTAAACTTGTGAAATTCACACTAATTAATTAGGATTTTCATATTTACACACACACACACACACACACACACACACACACACACACACACGCACACGCACATAAATAATAGTGTATATATGCACCATTACTTATTTATTAATTGTTCTGTCATTTATTTTCAAACTATTACTTTTGTTGTGTCATTTTAAAAGCCAAAAACAGGAAGAAATTGACTATTAATTCATTCATTTTCTGTTCAGCTTAGTCCCTTTATTAATCAGGGGTCACCACAGCAGATTTTCCACAGATTTTCAGCCCATCATTAATTCTGTTTATTTACTAGAGTAAATGTGTGTAAATCTATATTTATTCAGTTTTTATATTAATTACAGTAATATTATTGACTAATATGGAAATGTTGATCTGATTTATGTGCAGTGCATTGTGTACAGTACTAAAGGACAGAGAATATTAGAGATATTATATGAGAGATTTGCTTTGTTTACCAAATAAAGTGTATCTAATTGGATTTGCATTTTAAACATTAAATAAAAGTTAAAAAGAGATTATTTTTTATTTCACAAACACTGAAAAAAATGATGTCTGCAAAACTGTTGCAAACAATGTATTTGTGTTGAATTTAAACAAACAAAATAAGTTTAAGAAAATGAAACTTAATTTGTTTGTTTAAATTCAGCCCACTTGAACCCACTTGTTTGATTACAACCACTAAACGTAAAACAAATTTAGGAAATCCAAGGAATCATCGTTGAATAATTTTTCAGTGTATTAAGGTTTTAGTTATGAGACTCCCAAAATAATTCAGCAGATTTTTACCAAAATTCTCCACGGAAATAGTAAAAAACTTCTGCAGATTCTGTCTGGCCCTACCCATAACAAACTCATTCACACACAAGCACGCGCGCACACACACACACACACACTATACAGCCAATTTAGTTCATCAGTTCCCCTATAGCGCATGTGTTTGGACTGTGGGGGAAACCGGAGCACCAGGAGGAAACCCACATCAACACGGGGAGAACATGCAAACTCCACACAGAAATGCCAACGGACCCAGCCGGGACTCGAACCAGCGACCTTCTTGCTGTGAGGTGACAGCGCTACCCACTGAGCCACCGTGTTCCCCATGGACTATTGTTTGTTTGTTATGTGTTGAATTTAAACAAATTAAACTTCGTTCTGTTTAACTTAATTTGTTTGTTTAATTACAGCCTACATAAATTGTTTACTACTACTTAAAAAAAAAAAAAAAAAAAAAAAAAAAAAGAGTAAATCCAAAGAAACATCTTTGAATCTTGTTTTTCAGTGTAGTAGTGTTTCGAAATTAACGACTGCATAATAATGATAACCGTGATTATTCCTCACACTATAATCATACAACCAAAATCTATAATCACAGCATCCCTGCTCTATATCCAGAGGAAAAGACAATAGTAGAGCATAATGTCAAAAATATGAGAAGAAAAAGCCAAAGTGATATCAGAAATATTATAACAGATTAAAGTCACATCATTTTGGGAAAGAAGACAAAATTTTTAATGTACTTTCAATAAATAAATTAATTATTGAATGAATGAGTACAAAAGCAGACATCAGGTGGAAATTCTACATATTTATTTATTTATTTATATAAAAATGCTTTCTTAATATAATAAAAATTACTGTCATTATAAATACACATAATGCAGGATATTACAGGAATAAGAGTTTCCCGTCCTAAAAATAATGCAATAAAATGCAACAAACTTATCTTAATACGTAAACAAATCTTAATAAATTATTAAATTATGACGCAATATAAAATCTAAGGTCAAAATACTAAAATATTTACTTGATTTTCTGAGGTGAAATGTGAGCCTGTCGACAGGTTTCTCTCTACTGCGTTTACATGCACACACACACACACACACACACACACACACACACACACACACAAGCGAATAGGAGAAATGCATGTTTTACAGGTTTCTGTATATTAAATTACAGCACTTGTGTTTGTCAAACATCAGCAGCATCAGTGTTTAATGAAAAGATCAGTCAAAGCCGCAGGATCTGTATGCACAGCGTTAAAAACAGCACATATTAAAGCTGCTGCCGCTGTATATGACTTACAGTACGACCATCAGTGGAGTATAAAATAAACACAAGACAAACAAAGCACACTGCAGCAGAGGAAAAAGAAAAGACACACAATAACAATCAGCTAAAACAACTCCAGCCATTCCTGGGAATTTCTAATTAATTGCCAAAAAAAGCTAAAACATAATATTGACACAGCCATATTTCACTTCTAAAACATCAGCAGTGCAGCATAGCTAATATACTCCTACTGGGCAATCATTTACACAACCATTCGGGAATAAAATAAAATAAAAAGCTCTTGTATACAAACACAATGACATATATACACTAAATGACACAAGTCTTGTGGTGGATCTGCGCTGTAAAGAGCAGCAGATAATAACTGGTCTTCTAGTTGATGATGTGTGAAGGTGGATTTCTCTGCTGGATCATCTGTTCTGCATCCCAATCATCACTAATACTGCAGAAGACCTACTGGAACCTGCATGGAGCCAAGATTCTCACATCAGTCAAGTTTGGTGAAGGAGAAATCATGGTTTGGGGTTCCATCATTCAGTATGGGGGCGTGCGAGAGATCTGCAACATCAACAGCCTGAGGGATCAAGACATTTGAGCTGCCCATTACATTACAAACCACAGGAGAGGGACAATTCTCCAGCAGGATAGCGCTCCTTCTCATACTTCAGCCTCCACATCAAAGCTCCTGAAAGCAGAGGAGGTCAAGGTGCTCCAGGATTGGCCAGCCCAGTCACCAGACATGAACATTATTGAGCACATCTGGGGTAAGATGAAGGAGGCATTGAAGATGAACACAAATAGTCTTGATGAACTCTGGGAGTCCTGCAAGAAGGCTTTCTTCACCATTCCAGATGACTTTATTAATCAGTGATTTGAGTCATGTCAGAGATGTATGGATGCAGTCCTCCAAGCTCATGATGGAGTCAGACACAATATTCATTCTGTTTCCACTGCAGCATGAGCACATATTCTATACTGGACATTATTGAAGGTTCAGTGAGCAGACTTTAGTCTAAGCAGAGTCAGACCTTACTGTCCTGAGAGAGAGAGAGAGAGAGAGAGAGAGAGAGAGAGAGAGAGAGAGAGAGAGAGAGAGAGAGAGAGAGAGAGAGAGAGAGAGAGAGAGAGAGAGAGAGAGAGAGAGAGAGAGAGAGAGAGAGAGAGAGAGAGAGAGAGAGAGAGAGAGAGAGAGAGAGAGAGAGAGAGAGAGAGAGAGAGAGATGCACATACATATATACACATGTAAACATGCATGCTGGTAATTCTATTATTTTATATGGTCAATAAATTAAATGTAGTGTAAATCAAACTAATTAAATATTAAGGTAACATTTTATGAAAACAAATTACTCTGGCATTTTTATTTTTAAAACAGAATTTGAAGCACATTTTTAATTAGTATTAATGGTTAAAAGATCATTAATAATAAAAAAAATTTATTGTATTTTTTTTAAATTACGAGTGATTAATTTGTTAAACTTGTAATAAATTAGTGGAAAATGTTATCAAGATCTTAAGTTCACAAATGTTTTCTCATATATATATATATATATATATATATATATATATATATATATATATATATATATATATATATATGTGTGTGTGTGTGTGTGTGTGTGTGTGTGTGTGTGTGTGTGTGTGTGTGTGTGTGTGTTTGAGAGATAAGAGTTTAGATGTAAAAATCTCTAAATGCTGTCTGAAATTTTCCTCTAAATACAGAGAAATATCTCAACATAAAGAAAGGAGGCTGACAAAAACATTAATTTCCGATGGAAATTTGAGACAGCACTTAGAGGTTTTTGCATTTGAACTCTTCATATACATACATTTATATATATATATATATATATATATTTTTTTTTTTTTTTTTTTTTTGTCCCCCCCAAAGAATGGGGTGAAACAATTTTATAAATCAAATAAAAACCAAACAAACAGATTTTGTCAAGACACCCTGACTCCACCAAAGCAAGAGTGAAACCTGCCAACAGCCTTTTCTCCATTTCTCCCTCCACAAACCCAGACATGACGCTAATTCCCAGAGCCACTTCAGCTAATGGCTCGTGATCGTTTAGATCCCGATAATGTCAAATCCACTGTCAATAATCACAGCTCTCCAGAGACCAGAGGATGATTGCTCCTCATTCAGATCAATCCACATCTGATGTTTTCTGCAGCATCCGCTCTGATAAAAACCCCCACAAGCACACCCACAGACTGCTTTCATTTATCAAATATCACTTACATCCTAGTTATGGGTTAACAGCTCTGGGATTTTGCACAGATTTTCTGTTTGTTTGCGGGTCGAATGATTCTTTACAAAGCAGATTATGTGAGTAAAATAAAAAGCTCTAATATATACACAATGACATGCATGCACAGGGTATATGCAGGAATCCTAAAGGTCATCTCAATACCTTTTTAAGACTTTTTAAAAAGACTCTCATACTATTAAGACCTCGCCGCCACTTCAAGTTCCAATCAGTACCAACCATTTAACTTAATAAACAGCTGTAGTTAAATAAATCAATGGAGTACAACCATGCAACAGAACTCAGATAAGCTCAGAAGAAACCAAGCTTGAAAGAATAAATTACGCGGTTGTTTTCAGCGACAGGCTTCTGCCACTGTTTAAACTAGTCTTCCTCCAATCTGTTCCCATTTTGCCATCTGTTCCGCTACATGTAGAGCGTCACATCACCTTCCCGCATTTGTCGCAAAACACGTGGATCGAGCACGACGTTGTTAATATTAGGAGAAAAGTAAATATAGTTATGATTATTTGGTGTCAAACACTTTGTACAACGCTTGAGCTAATTTCAACACCTCATAAAAACACAATTTAAAAGGCCTTAATTTTCTCATAACTAAGGGTGTCACGATTTCTATTTTTAATCAAAATCGATCGAAATTCATGCTTAATCTCGATTATCGAATCAAAAAATGGAATCGTCGATGCTGCCCCGCCCCTATGTCACGTCAGCAGCAGCTTGACTTGCCAAGCGGAAAAAAGCTCACGCATGCGCGTCAACCTAACAGCTACAACAGCCACGAGACAGCATGGCAACTGCAGACGCAGGAGACCCATCAAAAGAAATTGAACCCCCTCCTCTTTCACTGAAGTCGCCGGTGTGGAAGTATTTTGGATTTCCAGTGAGTTATGTTGACAACGTTCGTGTTGTCGACAGAAAAAACACAGTTTGCAAGCTCTGCAATGTGCATATACCACATTATTCCACCGGCAGCACGACTAACATGGCCGGGCATCTCCGCAGGCACCACAAAAACATAGATGTATCTGTTAAACCGACAAGTGTAACACAAACTACTCTCCCGTCTTCATTTGGAATAAAACTTCCAAGCAACTCAACACGTGCAAAGGCAATTACAAGCGCGATAGGAGTATTTATAGCCGCGGACATGCGACCTTATTCAGTGATAGAAAACTCCGGTTTTCAGCATTTAATTAACGTGCTAGAACCGTGCTAGAAATGTTAATAAACATTTTATATTTGACAATGTAGTGTGTGGTACATTGTGAAGAAAGGTCAGATGTTATTATATTGCATATACGTCTTAAAATGGCATAGCTTGTGCTTTAAAAAAAATTTTTGTTAAAAATCGAGAATCGAATCGTGACTTTAGAATCGAAAATGTAATCGAATCGAGGATTTGGAGAATCGTGACACCCCTACTCATAACTGATTTATCAACTTTAAATACTTTAAGACCCCGACAAACACCCTGATGCTATAATACTAAAAACTATATTATCGTGAAAGTTCAACTAATTTAATCTAGTTTAATCTTTAAATCAAAATAATTTAATAATTAATAACATGGTATTTTTATTCTTAAAGCTGAATTTCCAGAACAACTAAAAAACACAGCGATGGACTGCACTTATATACTAAATATCATTTATATCTGTAAAACACAATGCATGTATTTGTCAACAGCTCTGGGTTTTTGCTTAAACTGACTTTTGATAAAAGAGTTTTCTGTTTGTTTGGGAGTTGAGTGAATCTTTGTGAAGCACATGGTGTTTGGAAACAAAACTGCTGGATTTTTTTGTGAAATATTAGGACAAATTTCACTTGTTTAAGCCTTTAATGACAAGGTATTTTTGTTGTGCGATATATTGTGACAGAAATTGTTGCGATAATTGATATATTGTCATTTTGAGATCATTTCATGCCACTGATAATAGAATGATTATATAAAGGCAGAAGAAGCAAACACTTTAAATGCTTATTCTTGAGGTTATTTAGGTTCTATAATTTGATGTTTAAAAGGTAAATGTCCCATTATATACACTATTAAATGTCCTATTGAGCATCACGGTGGCGCAGTGGGTAGCACGATCGCCTCACAGCAAGAAGGTCGCTGGTTCGAGCATCAGCTGGGTCAGTTGGTGTTTCTGTGTGGAGTTTGAATGTTCTCCCCATGTTGCCGTGGGTTTCCTTCACGTGCTCCGGTTTTCCCCACAGTCCAAACACATGCGGTATAGGGGAATTAAATAAGCTAAATTGGCCATAGTGCATGTGTGTGAATGAGTGTGTATGGGTGTTTCCCAGGGTTGGGTGCGGCTAGAAGAGCATCCGCTGTGTAAAACATATGCTGGATAAGTTGGCGGTTCATTCCGCTGTGGCGACCCCAGATAAATAAAGGAACTAAGCCAAAAAGAAAATGAAGGAATGACTAAATAAATGTCCTATTAGTAAATGTCCAATTATAAACTTTGACAGTGGTGAGGTAGAATGTAAATGTCACTATAAAATAACTGATCAAAATTATTGACGTCATCTCCAAGTATTGCATGATAATTCCATATATTGATTATAGTGACAGGCCTACACATCATTCAGGCTGCTTTTTTTACACTATAGCGCTGGCGGTACGGTGTAAATATGCAATATTGTTGTGAAATATTAGTGAAATGTGTGTCTCACACGTCTCAGGAGAAATGCTATTTTTATAAGTGGTTTATTTAAATATTTTTATTCCCTATAGAACAATAAAATATATCTTAATCTTTGATAATCACTTCAAAACACAACAGAATATGCAGAATTATTAGTCATCCTGAATTATTAACCCCTCTGTACATTTTTACCTAATTTCTATTTAACAGAGAGAAGATTTTCAATACATTTCTGAACATAATAGTGTTAATAACTCATCTCTAATAACTGATTTATTTTCTCTTTGTCATGATGACAGTAAATAATATTAGACTAGATATTCTTCAAGACACTTCTATACAGCTTAAAGTCACATTTAAAGGATTAACTAGGTTAATTAGAGTTCAGTTAGGGTACACTCTCAGATATAAAGGTACGTGAGCTGTCACTGGGGTGGTACCTTTTCAAAAGGTACAAATTTGTACCTAAAACGTCCATATTAATACCTCAAGGGTACATATTAGTACCTAAAAAGTACAAAAGTGTTCCTCTTAAATTGTTTAGGTACTAATATATGCTTTTGAGGTACCAATATGGACCCTTTAAGTACAAAAGTGTACTTCTAAAAAGGCACCACCCCAGTGACAGCTCACGTACCTTTATATCTGAGAGTGTAATTGGGTAAGTCATTGTATAACAGTGGTTTGTTCTGGAGACATCCAAAACAAATATTGCTGAAGGGGGCTAATAATATTGACCTTAAAATGGCTTTAAAACTATTAAAAACTGCTTTTATTCTAGCTGAAATAAAACAAATAAGACTTTCTGCAGAAGAACAAATATTAGAGGAAATACTGTGAAAAATTCCTGAATCTGATCAACATCATTTGAGAAATATTTAAAAAAGAAAGAATTAAATTCACAGGAAGGTTAATAGTTTTGACTGCAACTGTAAGAGCTTCCGTCTACATGCTTGTGAACCTGCAAAAAAATGTACTTAAACAAGTTTGACTGCAGTTTCTGGTAAAATGAACTCGGCACGGCAGCATGATAACAACATATCGTGTTCCTTTTCACACAAATGATATTTACGGAAACATATTTTTGATGAATAACAGATTATTTTGTGCAGCTCTTTGCATGACACCAAATAAATGGCCTTAATGGGGACCTATAATGTAAAAATCACTGAAGTATGAGTGTGTATCTGTCCAAGTAAAACAAACTATACCCCAATAAACAAATTTTAGATTCCCACACATGCCCTCTAGTGGATTTGTTATCTGAAATGTACAACTTAACGTGCTGTAATTAACATTTTGGATTAACAAAAATGTAGACAGCGCCCTCTAGTGGATTTGTCATCTGCAATGCAAGACTAAATGAACCCTATTAAATATTTCTGATTTGCAAAAAAAATGTAGAAAGTGCCATCTAGTGGACTTTTCATCTAAAACGTACACTAAACTCATCAAGCATTTTAAAATTAGCAAAATGTATACAGAACCCTCTAGTGCACGCGTCATCTGAAACCTACGACTATACCCTCAATCATTTATTTTCTTTTTCAGATTAGTCTCTTTATTAATCAGGGGTCGCCAAATCGGAATGAACCACCAACTTACCCAGCATATGTTTTACACAGCGGATGCCCTTCCAGCTGCAACCCTTCATTGGGAAACATCCATACACCCATTCACTACGGCCAATTTAGCTTATTCAATTCCCCTATGCCACATGTGTTTGGACTGTGGGGGAAACCGGAGTACCTGGAAGAAACCCACGCAAACACGGGGAGAACATGCAAACTCCACACTGAAACACCAACTGACCCAGCTGAGGCTCGAACCAGCGACCTTCTTGCTGTGAGGTGATCGTGCTACCCACTGTGCCACCGTGACACTCAATAGGACATTTAATAGTGTATATAATCTGACATTCACCTTTTAAACATCAAATTATAGAACCTAAATAACCTCAAGAATATTAAACATTTCAGATTCACAAAATTTTTTACAGCACCCTCTAGTGGACTTAGGGTACTAAAAGTACCCTAATTAACAACAGAAGCAAACACAACAGCAAAACATTCCATTCAATTACAAAAGAAAAGAAAAAAACTATAAATAAAAACTATAAGAAATAAAGTCACCCGATCTCATTTGTGTTTTCCCCAACAAGCGATTGATCTGCTGAAAACTCCTGTACCTACAAGATGAAAACACCAGTCTTCTATCAATTACGTGCATTCATACTGAGCAGCAGAGCTACTGCACTATCATCTTATGTCTGCTATCATTTCCAGCTGATCGGAGCATCTGTTCTGCTATTATAACAGCGACTGAGAACAAATACAGCAGCGCATCCGTGTCAACAGCTCACAACAATAGACAAGACCAGAGCATGTGGAAAAATCAACATTAGGAGATTATATACACACACACACACACACACACACGCACGCACGCACGCACGCACGCACACACTACATTTAAGTCAAAGCATGCTTAAAGGCACAGTTCATGCAGAATGTAAATGTACTCACTGTTTACTCTCCCTCAAGTCTTTCTAAATCTTTGAAGAAAAAGGAGATATTTTGAAGAATGCTGAAAACCTGTAACCATGGACTTGCATAGTAGGAAAACAAATACTATAAAAAGTCAATGGTTACAGGTTTCCAACATTTTTCAGAATATCTGCTTTTGTTCAACAGAAGAAAGAAACTCATACAGGTTTGAAATAGAAGTAAATGATGACAACTTTCATTTTAGGGTGAACTGTCCCTTTAAATCTTCCTAAAATCTACTGCAAAAATTAAAAGAAAAAAAATAAATACATAATTACAGACTATTGTAGTTTGACTAGAAAGTCACATTTCAGTTTTACCAGTTTACACAAATGTCAAGATTGGCTCAGTTACCCGTATGCACAGCCATATTGCTGACATTGAGATGTAAACAATAGGATGGATTGAACAGTTAGCTCCTGTGTATTGTTCAAATTAACTCCACTTCTATTATGTTGGAGGCTGTTTCTGCCCCGTTGACTTCCATTATAATGACATTTATTGACTGTAAAGCTATGACAGCCTATAATCATGCATTCTTGATTGTTGATGGTTTTCCCTGTTGGGATTAAGAGGTAACATTTGTCATTTTTACTGTTGATCATCAGTTGGCAGTAGAACTGTAATCAGTCATTAAAAGTTAGGCCTGACAGGGCCTGAGCTCGACAAGTACATTTTGATAGAGAGCTTTTTAAAAGCCTGAACCCGTGTACAGCCAGACATTATTCAAATGTGCACATGCGCACAGCACTTTTGACGTTTTTCAAGGAGTCGTCGCTGTTTTAACATAATTTATTCATAACAAACCAAGGTTATAGGTCACTTTAAATCCTCTGTAACATCTCAGCACTCTAGGCCTATAGGTACATACACTTAGACTGTAAATTGGCCAACACACCAATAAAAATAAAGTCTCTCTAAACTAATTAAATTCAATTAAATTCTAAATTATGATGGGTACTTAAATTATAAAAGTATAATGCCAATATTGGCCTATATACTCTGTTTACATTATGCATTTATGATTTAATTCATATTTAGTTATAATTTGAAAAGAGCATTTCCATGCAAATGTCAACCGTGGCATGAAAAATAGATAAGGCATTTCTGCATTTTTAGTGAAAGCAAGCATTTTACAGTGCTTTAAAAATACTCAAATATGTCTCTGTTAATGTTTTCAAACTATTATATTTGATTTACCAAAATCACACAACTGCCAATATCACATCTGTCACATCCATAACGGAGATTTAAAATAAAATCAATTGTTTTCGTTCTATAGAGACCAATCAACAGGATTAGAGTTGGCTATGATTTCTTTTGGGTGGTGCAGTTTAATTCAGTGAATTTCCACAAAGTTTGTTGTGTACTGTAAACTGTTTAAAAGATAAAAATGTTTACAGATTGATATTTTCCTGCTCCAATAACTCTGTGGTTAGTTGTTTTGGAAAATATAAACAGATATTTCAATATAATATTAACATAGATTTCTGGGTGAGTTTTTACTGCAAATGTCACATCCATAATGCTGGAATTGCTCAATCCTTTACTCACAAAGATTAGGCTAGGTGTTTTTGTGGATGAACATTATTGAATCCACTGTAGACAGCTTTAGCATGTCCTGCGCTCACTGATGGTGCGTCCAGCAGCACTGAACACCCTTTTACTGTTGCTGCGGCTGGCCAGGATGCATAGTACTGATCTGGCTAATTTTACTAGGTAGGATTGTTAGTTCATCTTCCACCAGCCAAAGAACATCCATTTCATTTTCCATGACAGCGGTATGAATGAGCGACCTCCTCATCCTCCCTGTCAGCTTGCTGTACATTTTCCCAATCTTTGCTCTTTTTTTATTTTTGACTTCTCCATCATCATTTGTTTCACCTTTGCAGGATGGCTTTTGATGTTGTAACAAACAATTTGATTACTTTCTTACGCTAATCGGAATGATCATTTATTTACCACGCAAGCCTGAGCCCATCTAAAATGCTAGAAATGAAGCCTGAACCCATCAGGTGCCATCGGGTTCAGGCAAAGATCTTCAGCTGTAGTTGGCAGCATTAACCCGTTAGATAGTTGCATCAGGTATAGGTTATTCATTTCAGTTTTAGGAATATTGAAAAATAAACAATCAGAAATGACCTATTTTCTGTGAGATTCACCCACTTCAGCCACTGGTTTTGATCAAATATTTCTCTGAAGTCAGCGCGAGTTCACAATATCCGGCCCTGCTTGCCCATCAGATATTAAAGCCACATTTATGAGTGTAATCTGGCACCTGTGAACGCCAGCCAGACCAGCTGATTTCCATGAGGGAAGTGATTTTAATGTATCCTGAAGAGCTGGCCACAATATATCTCCATTACACGCTTTTATGACGCTCATCTTCCCAGAAACGCTTCAACAACATCTCATCAGGAGAAGAAATCAACACAGCGGTCGACTTCGCCAAAAATATGTGGAAGCTGTCCAGCACTAAACACCTCATCTTGTGATTGCTGACAAAGGCCTCATTTACTTCATTCATGCAATTTGGAAAATCCTTGCATTTGTGGCTCGTGCAGCACAAAAGACCCATTCAGGGTGCAGACGAGACGTGTGCGATATTTAGGTGTAATTGTGCATGCAGGAGTCTATAAGTGCTGTGCTGGATTTGGCTGCGCTCGCATGTTAAACAAGTAGACTTAGTGTAGAACAAGAGCTTAGGGCTGAAGCACACTGTAAAAAATGATTAGTTGAATTTACTTAAAATACAGTAAGTGAGTAAACATTAAGGCTGCATGATATTGGAAAAATTGTGAAACATTGTGGTATATTTTTAATTTTGCAATATAAAGTTATACAGTACTAAAGTTATACAGTAATAAAGTTATACAGTAATAAAGTCAGAATTATTAGCCCCCTTTGAATTTTTTTTTTTCAATATTTCCCAAATGATGTTGAACAGATTCAGGAAATGTTGACAGTATGTCTGATAATATTTGTTCTTCTGGAGAAAGTCTTATTTGTTTTATTTCGGCTAGAATAAAAGCAGTTTTTACATTTTTAATAACCATTTTAGGGTCAATATTATTAGCCCCTTTAAGCTATTTTTTTTTTTCAACAGTCTACAGAACAAACCATCGTTATACAATAACTAATTACCCTAAGCTGTCTAGTTAACCTAATTAACCTAGTTAAGCCTTTAAATGTCACTTTAAGCTGTATAATCTGTTATTTAAATGGGCAAATAACCAAGAAAGTTCAGTTGTATTACATAGTGTAATATTAAAGCCAAAGCCCCTTTCACACATACAGACCTTTCAGGAAAATTACCGTCAATTTTCCTGAAAGGTCTGTATGTGTGAACCGGCCCTTTTTGAAAATATCGGTAAATTCGTTCCGGCATTTTTCCGGAAGGAGAAGTTGTAACATTACCGGTAGCTTGCCGGAATGCTGCGCTGTGTGAACGCAGAAGGAAAATTGCCGGAACGAGCGCGTTCACATCTAACCAATCAGAACATTCAGACGCATCGAACATTCACATCTGCACTGTTTATGAAAATAAAAGCTTTTGGAAACTTTTCCAGACACATTTAGCTGCTAGTTGTTGGTCAGATAACGTTTCCATGTTCCTTCTCAATGTTAACCGTGTAAATAATTATCGATAATATGCTTATGTTAAACCGCCGTTAGTTTACCTTCAAGCTCTGTTTGATGTGTGTGCATATGAAGTGCAGGAGTGCTCCGGTGAGCGCAAACACACACACACATTATATACCTCTCAACATGTGAAAGTGTTCCTTCATGTTTTCACAATACTGATCCATCCACAGAATTTGTGATGTTGCCTTTGGATGTCTCTGGGAAAAGCTGCATGAACGCTAAAGCTTTAAATAAAAGTAAAACCATCAAGCAGGATCCCCATTACGTTTACAAATACAAGCACGGCCGTTTTGAGCTCATTACTGGTTAATGATGTCAGAATTTACCAGTATTTTGGAATGCATGTGTGAACAGTCTTTTTCCGGAAAAATTCCGGAACGTCCTCGTCTGTGTGAGCAGCGCTTTTTTTCATTTACCGGTAAAGTGGTTCCGGAAATTTTCCGGATATTCACCGGTATCAATGTGTGAAAGGGCTCAAGTCTACACTAATCTGGATAAGTCTGAAATGAGTGTTTTGGTCTAGAAATACTCCATGTCTACACCATCGTCTTCAATTCTTTCCGTCATCCAGACTAAAATAACTGAAAACGATTTTCACAGTCCACACTGCAACAACAAAACTCATTTTGGAGTATTAGAACTAAAACCTTAATATATGAAATAAAAAAATGAACTTTTTATCCTTTAATGTTTACAATGCAAATCCAATAATATCCACTTACTTGGTAAACAAAGCAGGTCTCTCATATAATAAATCTACTAGAAGACAGAAAATATTACTTTACAAACTATTGTAAATAAATCATATAAACATTTTCAGATTAGTCAATAATAACATTTATTTGAAAAACAGAAATAATAGAAACTTACACACATTTACACAAGTAAATAAATAGATTCAATGATGGGCTAAAAACATGCAGATTCTGTGTGGGTGTCATAATAAAGGTAACATACAAAACTGCAGAGACCTTTTAGTTATAAATAACAGTTAAAACTTTTTTGCAGCTCATATCAATACTGAAGTAAATAAAAGTGTTTTAAAAACGTATAACAACAAAAAAGATCAGAAACAGTTTTTTTCAGAAAGATCTGATGTTATAACTGGTGTTAAAACAAAAAGAATAAAGAAACCATATTCTGCTTATTTTCATTGAATATTTCTTTAATCTAAACATTGATATAATAATAGCAACATACAATACTTGTTATTAAACCAGTTAACGCAACACTTATTTCCACCTCACACTAACTTTGCAATAAAAGCTTCAGCACTTATCGCAACAAAAAAAATCTGCCGTGTCACATGCCTAAAACTAGTCATGGATAAACAGTGATATTCATAAGACAGCAGTTCAGCGGTCATGACAGGCCAGCTATTTATAACTGCAGAGATAGTACTGGAGAGTTCCTCTTCACAGACATAAGAAAACACTGAACTGAAGAGCTCCTCGCCATCAAATAAACACATCTAAACTACTCACACAAACCTCAAGAGTGCTGTAAAAATGCTGGATTACACACAATCCATGTGTTGGGACAACATGAAGAAATTGAGTCAACTTAAAGTTTACAAATTTAAGTGGACTCAACATAAAACTAATAAAGTTGTCCCTAAAAAAGCTCAAGAATTGTGTTTTCAGCTCATTTTAAGCCCGTTCACACAAAGCATGATCACTATAAAAATATAGCTGTAGAAATGGTTGACAGTATTAAAGAACAGCAGTTCACAACAGTAATATAAAGACACAGATGAACAATATCAACCCTTTCAGAAGGATTTTTCCCAGCTGATAAATAATAAAACACTGAAAGAAAATCAGAATCCAGTGAAAGTTAAAGCAGATGCCCTCTTTTAAAAGATTATTAAAGATCATGACTATACTTGAAAAATGGTTATATCATGGGAAATAATGTTTAAAAATGCATGGAAGTTCTGAAAGTCATGCTGGAAAACTGAAGTGTAAAAATATAGGCATGTCAGAAATCCAGAGCTAGTCTGAGTGTGTTTGTGTGTAAATGCTGGAGAACTGACTGTGGTTGCTAAATGGACTGTTTGATAAGATTGATAACAGTCAGCAGATCAATGGTGTGTTCAGATGCGCTCGCACCACATAATTGATCATTTGGTAGGGATTGCATAGGTAGTAGGGCTGCAGCCACTAAGGACAATAAGGACTGCTTGATGGCCCGAGTCCAGCATGCGAGACGCTCGGGACAGTAGACAGCATCATTACTGGCCTGAAGTTTAATCAGAGCCCCTAGTTTTTAGCAATTCCTCGATAGCTGAATCCAACGCAAATTCAACAAAAAGTTGCAAATTTTGGCAATCCTGCAAAATTCTTAATTAAAACGCAAAATAAAATCTAAAAAAAAATGTAAATAATCTGATAAAACATCAAATTCCAAATCAAAAATCTGACAGATTTATTTCGACAGATCTGGTCTGTCAAAAAAACACTTGCTGTTGAATCATGAACTAATAGATAAAATCCATAATTATTGATAATGAAATTCGTTGTCAACAAATGCAGAGATCGATGCATTGGACTGCTCACGTGATAGCACAAGTGTTCTCACAATGGAGAGTACAGAACCAGTGTTGTCAAATTCAGCTTCCTCCACATTTCCCTCAGTTTTGCGTTCTTGTTAAGCAAACTGTATTCACATACAGAGCGTGGCTGCATGCTCAAAATGGGTAATCATTTGCAGAAACAGTGGAACAAACATATCAGTAAGCAAAATTCATTCATTCATTCATTCATTATCTTTTCGGCTTAGTCCCTTTATTAATCCGGGGTCGCCACAGCGGAATGAACCGCCAACTCATCCAGCACATGTTTTACGCAGCGGATGCCCTTTCAACCGCAACCCATCTCTGGGAAACATCCATACACACTCACTCACACTCATACACTATGGACAATTTAGCCTTCCCATATCACCTGTACCACATGTGTTTGGACTGTGGGGGAAACCCACGCGAAGGCAGGGAGAACATGCAAACTCAGAAAGCAAAATGACAAATAAAAAAAGTTTTTTGTTTTTATCTGATTAATTGACAAAATAATTGTCCAAATAACCGATTATCAAAATAATCTTTAGTTGCAGCCTTAATTGGGAGTGTGTTTATCATGAAGTATAATAAACAAGTTACAATCATAAATTAATATAATAAAACAACATACGGTTTTCTGGATATAGGTCAAACAATACTCACAATGTAATCAAATATATAACAACACTATATAGTCTATGTAATAACAAATACAATTACTATTTGTTAAAGCTACAAGAAAAGGTAAAACGGGCTATTTTTGAGCCCAAATGAGTTAAATTAGCTTGGAATCACATTCAAATGCCTTAAAAACTAATTTGCTTACTCTATTAGGGTTAAACCGTAACACTTTGATGTTTGTATTTCTTATGCTTGTATCTTTTGTTTCTTTTATTCTAGTTTATGTAAAGCACTTTGAATTACCCCGGTGTATGAAATGAGCTCAACATTGCAGATCATGCGAGGAGACTATTGCAGATGTACACGCTGTAATAACCGCTGCTGAAACCATATACTGTACAGCATTGTTGCACAATCTGATCATCAAAACACGCATTAAAAACTCAGCGCACGTTTGAATAGCTTTAATAGCTCACATAACTTACACGCCTTGCACTTCACTATTGTTTATGCACACACTAATTTGCCTAAAGCTCAACTCGCCCTGATCTACCGCAAGTTTACATAATCATTTGCCTAGAGCCCAATAACAGGTGAGATTTCTAGTAAACCGCAGCGTCAGGAGCGATTCTGAGCTCTAGTTTGAGTTAGTATGAGCATAACTGATGGTGATGGTCACGGTTACGCTTGTACATGACAGATTAACGGTGTCTTATCTCTCTGCTACAGCAACATTACACACATTAAAGGAGACCTATAATGCAGAAATCACTTTAAAAGAAGCTTAAACCCAGTTGTGTGTCAGCAGTGTGTGAATATCTCCAGCCTCTAATGGTAAACATGAATGAATTGTGTTTGTTCTAATCAGACTTGATCAAAACAGTCTGCAGAAACACTTTGATTGACGTTCTCCCTTTGTACGTGTCATCAGAGGGGGAAGCCCCGCCCACTAGTGTCCATCTCTCCATCTCATTAACATAAACAGCAGCCCTGAGTAAGAAGCAGTTGTCCATGCATTTCTCAGCTCAAACACACACACACACACTCGAGACAGCAGAGACGCATTTACATCTTGTGAAATGAAGCATATTAGGTCCACTTTAATGCATAAAGAGCCATTCTTGATCATACAACCCAAAAAAATAAATAAAAATATTCTGTCTTAAAGGGACAAGTCACCCAAAAGAAACGTTTGGTTATGCCTTATTTTAAAGTGTCCTTTCTATTCATTTAACTATACTGTACAATATTAATTCATTCATTCATTTCCTTCAGCTTAGTCCCTTTCTTTATTAGGGGTCGCCACAGCGGAATGAACCACCAACAATTCCAGCATATGTTTTAGACAGCACATGCTCTTCCAACCGCAACCCAGTACTGGTTGCGACTGTACTCAACACACTCATTCACACACACACACACACACACTACGGCCAATTTAGTTGAAATCTCATAGGTTTAAATAGAAGTGAATGATGAAAAATGATGATATTTATGCATGAACTATCCCTTTAAACAAGACTCTCTCTCTCTCTCTCTCACACACACACACACACACACACACACACACACACACACACACACTTTGGCCAATTGATTTCCATGAATTTCCATTTGTGATTACTGGAGAAGGAATTTGAGCATCTGCTCTCTTTAAACTAAAAATAAATAAATGTGTATAAACAAACTCAAGACACATCCAACAAACAATCTGACAGTTACGCTGACAGTATGTTACTCTGAAACCATTAATCCAACCACTGGCATTGATGTATAACCCATGAAAACTATACCAATAATGCATATCTGAGAAACAAACTCAGTGCAAATGTAACATTTAAGATGACCACACAAAGATTTTAATGGAGATTGTGCAAACAAACCTGAAAATATTTTATCTGAACATCAAAATTCCGACTAAATTTGTTTCCTTCAAGAGAACTATAAGTGGGTCAATGATTACAAGAGTTATCAATGCATCAAATCAACAAAATAAAAGTTAAGGCAGCTTTAATATAGTTTTCTTCTCATTAACATGAATGCGGTTTTGTTTGTTTCTATTTTTATGACTGTCATTCATTTTTCCCCATGATATCCAGAACGGTCATTGAGTAAAACAATGCCATCTTATTTATTACAATCAATGATCACTTGATGACATATTAAAAACTCAATTTAACAATTAGTTTGTCCTCAAAACACTTATTTTGATCTGAAATATTTACACTTTGCCAACATTATTCAAATTACTACCTTTAGATATTACCAATTTGACAAATATAAAATCTATTTTGTGAACCAGATGACAAACATCTTTGACCTGTGTATATTTTTTCAATGAATACAAACAAAAACAAACCCACCAAAACTCATTAGCCAGCATTACCTAAGATCTATACAGTAGAATCAGTACAGTTGACGTGTTTTTTTTCAGTAAACGTTAAAGTTTGAAGTTATATTTAGTTTTCAATTTATATTTCGTTTTCTTCTCTCCATACATTACATATGGTTTTGTAAATATATTTTTTTATGACTGTCATACAATTTACCCTTGATTGGTTTACCAATTTGACAAATAACATATTAAAGCTCCTTTGGGAACCGCATGTATATTTTCCCTATGAACACACACAAAAACAAACCCACCAAATCTCATTAGCCTGCAGCATTGTTTACTATCCATACAGTAGTATCACATGTAGACATGTTTGTTATCCAGTAAATGTTGGAGTTTGCTGAGAATATAGCTTTTTTCCTCTCTCCAGACAATAATACAGTTAAGTTTGTTTTTATTTTTATAACCGTCAGTTATTTTCTCCATGATTTCCAAAACTGTCATTCAGTATAACAAAGTCCAAAACTTTTGTCAGTCATATTTACTACAAGGATCACTTTATAACATGTTAAAAACTTAATTTAACGATCAGTCAAAACACTATTATTTTAATTGAAGTATTTATACTTCGCCGAAATTATGTCCGTTACATCAACCAAATTGAAAAGTAACGAATAAGATATATTAAGCGAACCAAATTTGACAAACTTCTTTGAGCCATGTGTATTTTCTTAATGAACACAAAAACAAACCCACCAAAACTCATTAGCCAGCATTACCCAAGATCTATACAGCAGAATCAGTACTGTTGACATGTTTGTTTTCCAGTAAACATTTAAGTATGCAGTTATATTTATTCTTCAATTTATATTTAAGTTTTCGCCTCTCCATACATTATTAGATTCGGGTTTGTAAATATATTTTTATGACTGTCATCCAATTTTCCCATTATTTCCAGAACTGTCATTGAGTAGCCCAAAACTGTATTTATATTTACTAGAAGGATCACTTATACCATATTAAAAACTCAATTGAACAATCAGTTTGCCCTCAAAATACTTATTTTGATTTTAAATATTTACACTTTTCCGCCATTATTCAAACCACTATCTTTAGATATTACCAACATGACAAATAACGTATAAATCTCTTTTGCATACCAAATTTGGCAAATATCTCGGACCCATGTATAATGAACACACAAAAACAAACCCACCGAAATCCATTAGCAGTAGCATTATGTAATATCAATACAGTAGTGTACATGTTTGTTATTCATGTTGATGTTTGCTGAGAATATAGTTTTGTTCTCTCTCTCCAGACATTAATTCTGTTAAGTTTATTTCTGTTTTTATGACTGTCATCCATTTTCCCCATGATTTCCAAAACGGTCATTCAGTATAACGGTCCGAAACTTTTGTCAGTCATATTTACTACAAGAATCACTTGATAACATCTTAAAGTCAATTTAACGATCAGTCAAAATACTTAATGTTTATACTTTGCCCCATTATTCAATCCACGACCGTTACATTACCAATTTTAAAAGTATAAATTATTTTTAACGAACCAGGTTTGACAAACATCTTTGACCCGTGTATATTTTCTCAATAAACACACACACATACAAACAAACAAACCCACCAAAACTCATTAGCCAGCAGTATTATCTAACATCTATACAGTAGAATCAGTACAGTAGCAGTTATGTCGGCATGTTCGTTATTCAGTAACCGTTGGAGTTTCACCTGTCAATCATCAGGAACACCGGGAATCAAACTCTTAAGTGGAAGCTGACAGGTTGCAGTTTTTGGGGTTAATTCAAAAACTAGCATCATTTTCAGCTCACTTTACCTCATGTTTACTGACTCTGAGTGTACTAGAGCGGTTATAGCCCCTGCTGGGTGAGTTATGAGTGCTTAAAGAGCGCTTGACTTACATCTTCAAACAGCGATCCGACGTTGGCGGTGACCAGCAGTATTCCCGCGCCCGCCGTCAGCTTCCCCGCCATCATTAACCAGCTCGCGGAGACACTAATTAGCTAAATTGATGCGCTTTCTGTGTCGCGAGCGCTGCGTGGAGTCGTATTGTAGTGTTCGTCGGGGTCAAAACGCTGAGGGTTCGAGTCTCGATCAGCTGGGCTCCTGCATGCTCCTGCGCGTCTTGTACGCAGAATCAGCGCGCGTTTTTCCTCGACGCGTCCGTTTCACTGCTCCGCCATGACTGGAAGCGTTCCCCGGTGTAATCCTTGGTGTGCGGAGCGGGTTTCGCAGGCGTTCGGTTCTCCCGTGCGCGCATTGCTCGCGTTTGCCGAGGAAAGACACACACGCCGCTGCTGGAGAGCCCTGCGCCGCTCTGACGTCACGGAGCCAATGGAAAAACGCGACTCTTAAAGGGGCCGCGCTCGGTGGGTGTCGCCGCTTTAAGAGCTGCGCGCTCCTCAGTCTATGGCGCTTCCACTGGAGGGACAGCGAGGGGATTTAAAGATCAACAGTGGAGCCGCTTTAAGAGCCGAGGGCTGCAGATTATACATGCATTTACACACAACTACTGTTCAAAAGTTACTTTCCCGTAGATATGACTTATTTTAATGGATTTATTCAGCAATGACTGTAATGACATATAAAAATACAAAACCTAAATATTTACATATATTTATATTTAATTTGTATTAGATTTAAATATATTATTTATAAATATATATAAGCATTTTCTCAAATATTTACGTGTGTACATATACAAAATAAATATGCACAGTACACACACACACACACACACACACACACACACACACACACACACACACACACACACACACACATATATAAAACTTATATTTTGAATGTGATTAATGTTTTGACAACACTAATATCTATTTCAGCTTATCTATCTATCCATCTATCTATCTATCCATCTATCTATCTATCTATCAATTTATCTATCTGTCCGTCCGTCCTTCCATCCATCCATCCATCCATCCATCCATCCATCCATCTATCTATCTATCAGTACATCCACCCATCCATCTATTCATCCATCTATTCATCCATCTATTCATTCATCTATCCATCCATCCATCCATCCATCCATCCATCCATCCATCCATCCATCCATCCATCCATCCATCCATCCATCCATCCATCCATCCATCCATCCATCTATCTATCTATCTATCTATCTATCTATCTATCTATCTATCTATCTATCTATCCATCTCTCCACCTCTCTCTCTCTCCGTGTATCTCTCGGTCTCCATCATCCTCTCAGTGGTGGAGCTCTTGATTGCTCAGTAATTGCAGGATGTCTCAGGCGTTGAGGGTTTTCTCTCTATCTGTTTCTCTCCTCTGTGTAATTGAGCAGTAAGTGCCGGATCTGTGGGATCTCTCTCCTGTTGCTTGAATTCTGGGAAGTAATCTGGAATGGTGAAGCCTGAAGTGAGAGCTTGAGAACGCTGCAGTTTAATCTGGAGTAATGGGCCTTCATGCCATCTGTTTACTGGAGCATTAAACATCAGATCAGTGCAGGTAACCCAGCGCAGAGCAGATGAGTGTGAGAGATACACACATCATCTATGATAAAGACTTCTGTAGGTCAGACGTGTGTTAAGGCCGAGTCTGCTGCAGGATATATATACTGTACAGTGTGGTTATATATATATATATATATACACACCCAGATGATGATGATGGTGTAAGATCTGCTGTCATGAGTCTCTCATTGACATTCTGTTGAGGAAAGCAGGAAACATCAGACCACAACTCATTCACTGTCCACAGCTGTGACTGGCAGTGTGTGTGTGTGCGTGTGTGTGTATATTTGTGTGCATGAGAGAGCGAAAGTGTGTAAGTGTGTGTACAAGAGAGAGTGTGTGAGTGTGCTTGAGGGTGTGTGTGTGTAAGAAAGAGAAAGTGTGCGTGTGCAAGTGTGTGTGAATTTGTGCGTGCATGTGACTCGGTGTGGGTTTGCAACTGAGAGCGTCTGAGATTGTGTGTGTGTGTGTGTGTGTGTGTGTTCATGAGAGAGTGAACAAGAGAGTGTGTTTGTACTTATGAGAGAGAGACTGAGTTTGGGCATGAGTGTGTGTGTGTGCTCGTGACAGAATGAGCGAGCGTGTATATGTGTGTGACATGCTCAGGAGAGAGAGAGTGTGTGTGTGCGTGCTTATGAGTGAGAGTGAGTTTGTGCATGTGAGTGTGTGCAGTGTGAGAGTGTCTAAGAATGTGTGTGTGTGTGTGCTCATGACAGAATGAGCGAGTGTGTGTGTTAGGTGAGAGAGTGTTAGGTGTGTGTGTGTGTGTGTGTGTTCATGACAAAGTGAGCATGTGTGTGCTTATGAGAGAGAGTGTGTGTGGCATGAGAGTTTCTGAAAATGTGTGTGTGCTCATGACAAAATGAGTGAGCGTGTGTGCGTCGTGCTTATGAGAGAGAGAGAGAGAGAGAGAGAGAGTGAATGTGTGTGTTCATGACAGAGTGAGCGAGAGTGTGTGTGTGTGTTCATGACAGAATGAGTGAGTGAGTGTGTATGTGTGTGTTCATGACAGAATGAGCGAGTGTGTGGCAGCACGGTGGCTCAGTGGTTAGCACTGTGGCCTCACAGTAAGAAGGTCGCTGGTTCGAGTCCCGGCTGCATCAGCTGGTGTTTCTGTGTGGAGTTTGCATGTTCTCCCCGTGTTGGCGTGGGTTTCCTCCGGGTGCTCCTAAGGGAATTGATTAACTAAACTGGCCATAGTGTATGAGTGTGTGTGTGTGTGTGTGTGAATGGGTGTTTCCCAGTGATGGGTTGCAGCTGGAAAGACATACGTGGTGTAAAACACATGCTGGAATAGTTGGTGGTTCATTCCACTGTGGTAATCTCTATAATAGAGACCAAGCCCACACTGTAAAAAATGATATGATCGATTATCCCTGACAGCGTAAGTTTTTAGTTCAATATAACTTAGTAATCTAAGTTGATCATGCTCTAACTTAATTTTATAAGTTACACAAGCTGTTTTAAGTCAGTTTAACATAATATCAGTTCAATGACCCATAAAGTTAATTTGATTCAACTTAAAAACTTAAGACAACCAAGATTTTTTACAGTGCAAGGAAAATGAATAAATGAATGTTTAGAAAATTCTCTCCATTAAACAGAAATTGTGTAAAATAAATAAAAAGAAAAGAGTTAAAAGAATTAATAAAATAATTATTTTAAGAAAAAAATAAATAAAAATAAAATAAAATAATTACTATTTAACAGAAGAGTGAATAATTCTGACTTTGACATAATTCTGACAATATTATAAAGAATGTTTTTAAAATATAAATATAAAACATATGTGAGCAACTCCAGCGACATTTGCAGTAAAAACTCAAAACATACATTCACAGAGACAGTATATGCTAACATTATATTGAAATATCTGTTTATATTTTACAAGACAACTAGCCACAGAGTTATGGGAGCAGGAAAATCTCAATCTGTAAACATGTTTTGTTCTTTAAATGAGGGAAATAAACATGCCTTATGGATATGTGAGGGGAAAAAAACCTGTGCGTGTACAGAATACAAGATACTTTGTAGAAATTCTGTCAATTAAACACAAAAGAAACGATGCTAATCAAAAGGATAAGAGCTGTCTCTCTCTGAGCAAACATGATTGATTTTATTTTATTTTATATTTTTGCATTTATGAGGAACACGTGTCATTATGGATGTGACATCTCTGTTATGGATGTGATGTCTCTCCGTTATGGATGTGACATCTCTCTGTTATGGATGTGACATCTCTCTGTTATGGATGTGACATTTCTCCGTTATGGATGTGACATCTCTCTGTTATGGATGTGACATTTCTCTGTTATGGATGTGACATCTCTCCGTTATGGATGTGACATTTCTCTGTTATGGATGTGACGTCTCTCTGTTATGGATGTGACGTCTCTCAGTTATGGATGTGACATCTCTCCGTTATGGATGTGACATCTCTCCGTTATGGATGTGACATCTCTCCGTTATGGATGTGACATCTCTCTGTTATGGATGTGACATTTCTCTGTTATGGATGTGACATTTCTCTGTTATGGATGTGACATTTCTCCGTTATGGATGTGACATCTCTCTGTTATGGATGTGACATTTCTCTGTTATGGATGTGACATCTCTCCGTTATGGATGTGACATTTCTCTGTTATGGATGTGACGTCTCTCTGTTATGGATGTGACGTCTCTCAGTTATGGATGTGACATCTCTCCGTTATGGATGTGACATCTCTCCGTTATGGATGTGACATCTCTCCGTTATGGATGTGACATCTCTCTGTTATGGATGTGACATTTCTCTGTTATGGATGTGACATCTCTCCGTTATGGATGTGACATTTCTCTGTTATGGATGTGACGTCTCTCTGTTATGGATGTGACGTCTCTCAGTTATGGATGTGACATCTCTCCGTTATGGATGTGACATTTCTCCGTTATGGATGTGACATCTCTCCGTTATGGATGTGACATCTCTCCGTTGTGGATGTGACATCTCTCCGTTATGGATGTGACGTCTCTCCGTTATGGATGTGACGTCTCTCTGTTATGGATGTGACATCTATCCGTTATGGATGTGACGTCTCTCCGATATGGATGTGACGTCTCTCCGTTATGGATGTGACATCTCTCAGTTATGGATGTGACGTCTCTCCGTTATGGATGTGACATCTATCCGTTATGGATGTGACGTCTCTCCGATATGGATGTGACGTCTCTCCGTTATGGATGTGACATCTCTGTTATGGATGTGACATCTCTCCGTTATGGATGTGACGTCTCTCCGTTATGGATGTGACATCTCTGTTATGGATGTGACATCTCTCCGTTATGGATGTGACATCTCTCCGTTATAGATGTGACATCTCTCCGTTATGGATGTGACATCTCTCCGTTATAGATGTGACATCTCTCCGTTATGGATGTGACATCTCTCCGTTATAGATGTGACATCTCTCCGTTGTGACATCTCTCCGTTATGGATGTGACGTCTCTCCGTTATGGATGTGACGTCTCTCCGTTATGGATGTGACATCTCTCCGTTATGGATGTGACATCTCTCCGTTATGGATGTGACGTCTCTCGGTTATGGATGTGACATCTCTCCGTTATGGATGTGACATCTTTCTGTTATGGATGTGACATCTCTCCGTTATGGATGTGACATTTCTCTGTTATGGATGTGACATCTTTCTGTTATGGATGTGACATCTCTCCGTTATGGATGTGACATTTCTCCGTTGTGACATCTCTTCATTATGGATGTGACATCTCTCCGTTATGGATGTGACGTCTCTCCGTTATGGATGTGACATCTCTCCGTTATGGATGTGACGTCTCTCGGTTATGGATGTGACATCTCTCCGTTATGGATGTGACATCTTTCTGTTATGGATGTGACATCTCTCCGTTATGGATGTGACATTTCTCTGTTATGGATGTGACATCTTTCTGTTATGGATGTGACATCTCTCCGTTATGGATGTGACATTTCTCCGTTGTGACATCTCTTCATTATGGATGTGACATCTCTCCGTTATGGATGTGACGTCTCTCCGTTATGGATGTGACATCTCTCCGTTATGGATGTGACATCTCTCCGTTATGGATGTGACGTCTCTCCGTTATGGATGTGACATCTATCCGTTATGGATGTGACGGATGTGAAATTTCCACTTGTGTGACTGGTAAATCAAACATAATAGTTTAAAATTAAAAACATTGGCAGAGACATTGTGAGTATTTTTAGAGCACTGTAAAATACTTGCTTACACAAAAAATGCAGATACGGTTTCTGTACTTTGGAAATGGAAGAAAACTATTTCATGACAAGGTTAACATTTGCATGGAATTGCTCATATTTATATGAGATACACCTCATGATCTGATTTAACTCTGATATAACCTAATCTAATTTCTGTATATTAGACTTACGGTTCTTTTACGTTTTATAATACACACATTGTGTCTCACTTGAGGATCTGCGTGTAACTTTAACATGGACGGACATTGATTAATATCTTCACAGCGCTTGTGATAAGCGTGTGTATGTGTGTGTGTGCGCGCGTGTGCGTGTTCACACTGACAACATTGCCAGGTAACGCGTCGCAGCCACTGCAAATACTACACTGCTGTCAGAAGCAGGATATCCCTCTCTCTCTCACACACACACACACACACACAGAAGCAAGCGGTGAACTCAGATACACACGGTTTATTTAAGCACGCGGCTGTGTGTGTGTGTGTGTGTGTGTGTGTGTGCGATAGTGAGTAGCGGAGCCTCTGCGCAAGCGCGCGTCAGTGCGGCCGCCACTCATTGGCTGAGAGCCGGCAGCACGGGCTTAAGCTCCGCCCACCGCCGCTCGAGTAATGGAAAAAGTGATGGAGGAATTCCAGAGTACAGAAACAATGTGAACCTTCACCCGGAGCCGCGGACAGAAATAGAAAAACCTGGAAATCAGCAGCTTCTGGAGGCAGAGTGAACATGAACTCAAACACACTGACAAACACTGACAGAAGATGAGTTTCTGCTGAACCTGTGTGTGCTGTTGGGTCGTTTTCATCCACTCTGGGCTGATTTTGAGTCTTCATTTGGCCTCTGTGTTTCAGCAAATGTGATGGTTTTTTGCTGATGAATCTTATTTTGACACAGATTTTGGGAAAATGCTTTGAAAGTGTTCTCTTTGGCACTCTGGGCAGATGGACTCCCCTTTGGTTCTGTTTTTGCTCCATTGATTTGCCCAAACCCATTATAATCGCATTTATTGATTGTAAAGCCATGACAGTAGATATTATCATGCATTACTGATTGTTGCTGGTGCGGTTTCTCCTGTTGGATTAAAAGGGACAGTGTCATTTTTACTGTTAATCAGTAAATGCCTATATGTGGAGCTTAAACTATAGCAATGTCATACAGCATTGTCCCTCTTAAATAAACATAAATAAATCAATAATACATCATTAGTTTGTAAAATAAAATATTGCAGTAATTCACATCAGTGTTATTTCCTTACAGCAAAGCTCATTCAGAGGCCAGACTGACTGGTGAGATTACCAATTACAGTGGTCCCTCGTTATTAAGGTCTAAAAACAGCCCGCAATAGGCGAAATCTGCGAAGTTAGTCCGCTTTATATTGAACAATTATAATAGATGTTTTAAGGCTGTAAAACCCCTCACTATACACTTTATACACAAAATAAGTTCAGTATTATAGAGGAATTACCAACCTACGACACACATGACGTCACACGGGTTCCTGGTTGCAAAAAGAGACCGGTTGCAATAGCAAACATGTGGTGTTGTGCGGTAGGAGGCCAAATTCGAGAGTCCAAAACTAGAAAACTTAACATTTAGCGTACACCACACTGCTTTAATGCCAACCGCAGACATCTGTGGCTAAAGGGAGCTGAATGGAGTGAGGAGCTGATTATAAATGCTGAATGCTGAATCAGACTCATTACTGGTTTGTAATTAATTAAACTGCAGACACTGAATGCTCAGAGTGAACTGTAAACATGTGTGTTCACATACCCTGCTGTACAGGAGCAGTTCTCTGCCAGAATGCAGTAGTTCTGCTTGTTGATGATGACCCAGGTCTTGTCCAGCTCCGTCTTCTTTCCTTGTCTTTGGCAAGGCAGAAGCTCAGTGTTTAGCTCTACATAGTGTTGAATCTGCTCATCATTATTTCCTGCACATGACCACACAGAACAACACTGTAGGCATCCAAACACTCGTAGATCTTTAACATCTCTCCTGATAAAACACTTGGAGTTTCAGTGAGATAGCTGTATATTTGGGGCTGGATGCTCGGCCATTTCCTCTTTTCCAATATCCATTGGGAGTGTGCTATCGCTAATGGAGCTGTCAGATGAACGGCGCTCACTTTAACGTTAATTTAGCAGAATAACTGTGCTTATCACTGGGTGACGAGCTGTTATAATACGCTGAAAGCATTATGTCAATAATGCAATAATGCAGAACGTTTGGTCGACATTGTGGAGAGAAAACTTGCAAACATACAGTCCGGCCCTTCAGAGTCACACTGATAGCGACTGAAGATTTAGGTTAATTCGGCAAGATTGATTGATAATGGTCTACAGCCAATCAGGACACAGGACACAATGCGCCGTAGAATAAAAAGCACGTTAAGTTGCACGAAATAAAAGAAGTGAAACTTCGACACTGTGAAAAGTGAACTGCGTTATAGTGAGGGATCACTGTACATATAACCAACATCCCCCTTCATATATGTCCATCACACACACACACACACACACACACTGAAGGAGAAATGAGGACAGTAATTGACCTACATCTAATATTCTCATTCTAAAGCTTGTAGCAGACTCCCAGAGGCCAGACTGAGCTACTGCAGGTCAGATTCACCCATGTTCCCCTGTGTTCATGTACAGTACACATGATATATGACATTATAATTAATATAAAAGTCAATTAGAAGTCAAATTTACCTTTTATTTTGCTAGATTAAAGGTCAATGAAGAATTATCAGCAGGTCTACATCACACACACACTCACTCATGCATGTACATGCCCAACAAACACACTCAAACATAAAAACACTACACACAAACACGTTTACTCACAGACAGATGGACACACACACACACACGCACAAATTCACTCATTCTTTCTCTCTCACATACTCAGACACACACACACACATACACACACTCACTCATATACACATACAAACACACACACACATACAGTCACTCTTTCTCTCTCACACATATACTCTCTCTCACACCCACTTACACATACAATCGCTTTCACACACAGATGCGTGCACACACACTCAGACATAAAAACACACACACTCTCCCTCTCTCACACACAAGCACTTACACACACAAACACTCACTCTTACACACACATGCACACACACTCACTCACACATATACATACACAAACACAAACCCAAACACACACACACACACACACACAGCGAGAGTCTATTTGTGGCTCTGGAGTCTTCAATTAACCTGCATGTGATGTTCATTAGTGCTGGTCTGTCTCCAGCTGGAGTGCAGAAATAACTCTGAGATATGAGTGTGTGAGTCCTGCGGGCCCGAGCCGAGCGTCTGTCCTACTTCAGCTCTCACAGGACCCTCAGAATATATTCAGGAGAGGAAATTAACTGTCCTACATCACACTATTAATACATACTCAGAAATGTGACATGCCTCTGAACACACCCACACACACACACACACACATATATATATATATATATACCAGAACGCATCAGTCCAGGTCAGAGGCTGGAAACACACACACACACACACACACACACACACACACACACACACACACACACACACACACACACACACAAACACACCTGTCAAGAATAAGACTAATGCTTAAAACCAAAAACATGTCAAATATTTAGTTTGCATGAAGGAAATTAAAATACTTTGAGGAAAAACAATGAACAAAAAATTGAAGAGATGCTTAATGGAGTATTTAGTAAAAGAAATATATTTATTTTTATTGTTAATGCAAGAAAATATATAAAAGATATTAATAATAAACAAATATATGAAATCCATAAATGTTTTAATGTATGCATTAAATAATATTTAGTGTGTTTTTTTAATTGAGAGGAAATTTTATATAGTTGGTAAGAGAGATAAAAACTCCCAAGACAAGACATGTTTTTATTATGTTCATATATATATATATATATATATATATATATATATATATATATATATATATATATATATATATACACACACACAGTTAGGTCCATAAATATTCAGACATGGACACGGTTCCAGCATGTTTGGCTCTATACACCAACACAATTTGAAATGAAATGAACAAGATGTGCTTTAACTGCAGACTGTCAGCTTTAATTTGAGCGTATTTACATCCACATCAGGTGAACGCTGTAGGAAATATGACAGTTTGCATATATATATATATATAGAGAGAGAGAGAGAGAGAGAGAGAGAGAGAGAGAGAGAGAGAGAGAGAGAGAGAGAGAGAGAGAGTGTGTTAGAATTGTTTTGATGTCCATCCATAAGAAAAAAATTTTAAATATTGTAAAAGTTTCCTTTAGTCTGTTCAACATCACTTGGGATTTATTTGAAAAAGAATGAAAATATATAAATGTATATATATATGAGTGGATAATTTCGACTTCAGCTGTGTGTCTGGTTGATTTATGGAAATCTCTGTATTGACATTATAGGGATAATTCACCCATACTTGTCACCTTCTGTTGAACAAAGACATTTTGAAAAATGTTGGAAACCTGCTTCCTACTAAGTAAATGGTTAGTAGTTTCCAGCATTCTTCAAATCATCTACTTTTGTGTTCAACAGAAGAAAGGTTAGGAAAGACCTGAGGGAGAGTAAATAGTGAGTAAATGTTGATGTTTTGGGTGAACTGTGTCTTTAAATAGAGAAACAGCTCATGTGAGTTGAACACTGGACTCTTCAGTGTGTTCTCCTGATGTCCAGCAGAGGGAGACACAACTATAGTGAACAGATAAACTGTAATAAACACTGTAGTAAACTTTACTAGTTTATCAAACTGAATTGACTTCATCAGTCACTGTGTTTTATCCTCTGCATTTAGATTTGCTTATTTTTTTATATAACCTTCTCCTCTGAGCACTTAATGACGGCACTACATGGCAAACATACAGATAAAGGACAGTTTAAAGCTGTTGTACTATTAGTCTTATTAGCTCAGTAAATCAGTGTGCATCAAGACCATAATCCTTTTCTTTTTCAGAATGATGAGAAATGTAAGCCAGAGCCGTCCTCCTGTCTGTGTGTTCCTGCATTCTCTTATTCAACATGACCATGTTCATTTAAATTCAGCTATTTATTTTTAAAAGCTGATTATTCAACTCCAAGCAACTCACATTACACAGTAACTCAAATATTACAACTTAAATTGTTTAATTAATGCATTCCTTTACTCGTTACTAGGAAAGTCATATTATTAGGTAAGCCACACTATTTGTAATGCATTTCCCACAGCGCTGACTGTAGAGAAATAATGCCGGAGGGAAACTCACAAACACCTGGAGACTCTGAACACACACCTGAGAGGAACATTAGCCTGTGTAATCACTGCTGGAGGAGAAGCAGATGGTGGAGAGGACACACACATTTATACACTCACCGGCCACTTTATTAGGTACACCTTACTAATACCGGGTTGTACCCATTTTGCCCTTAGATCTGCCTTAATACTTGGTGTCGTAGATTCAACAAGCTACTGGAAATATTCCTCAGAGATTTTGCTCCATATTGACATGATAGCATCACACAGTTGCTGCAGATTTGTCAGCTGCACATCCATGATGCCAATCTCCCGTTCCACCACATCCCAAAGGTGCTCTATTGGATTGAGCTCTGGTGACTGTGGAGGCCATTTGAGTACAGTGAACTCATTGTCATGTTCAAGAAACCAGTCTGAGATGATTGGCGCTTTATGACATGGTGCGTTATCCTGCTGGAAGTAGCCATCAGAAGATGGAGACACTGTGCTCATAAAGGGATGGACATGGTCAGAACAATACTCAGGTAGGCTGTGGTGTTGACACCATGCTCAATTGGTACTAATGGACCCAAAGAAAATCTCCCCCACACCATTACACCACCACCAGCAGCCTGAACCGCTGATACAAGGCAGGATGGATCCATGCTTTCATGTTGTTGAGGCCAAATACTGAGCCGAGCATCCGAATGTGTCAGCAGAAATGGAGACTCATCAGACCAGGCAACGTTTCTCCAATCTTCTATTGTCCAGTTTTGGTGAGCCTGTGTGAATTGTAGCCTCAGTTTCCTGTTCTTAGCTGACAGGAGCGGCACCCGGTGTGGTCTTCTGCTGCTGTAGCCCATCCGCCTCAAGGTTGGACGTGTTGAGTGTTCAGAGATGCTCTTCTGCAGACCTCGGTTGTAACGAGTGCTTATTTGAGTTACTGTTGCCTTTCTATCAGCTGGAACCAGTCTGGCCATTCTCCTCTGACCTCTGGCATCAACAAGGCATTTGCGCCCACAGAACTGCCGCTCACTGGATATTTCCTCTTTGTCGGACCATTCTCTGTAAACCCTAGAGATGGTTGTGCGTGAAAATCCCAGTAGATCAGCAGTTTCTGAAATACTCAGAGCAGCCCGTCTGGCAGCACCAACTATGCCACGTTCAGTGTCTCTTAAATCCCCTTTCTTCCTCATTCTGATGCTCGCTTTGACCTGCAGCAGATCGTCTTGACCATGTCTACATGTGAGCTGCTGCCATGTGATTGGATGATTAGAAATTTGCGTTAACAAGCAGTTGGACAGGTGTACCTAAAAAAGTGGCCGGTGTGTACACACATGCACAAACTCAGACTAACAAACACACACGTGCACTTACACACAGTTATTTTTAAAAGTTTTGTTAAAAATAAAACATAAAGCAATAGTGCAAAGGTAAAACAATCTCTCTAGTGTAGTCACAGTTATCGATAGTAAAAATTATAGGACAGTCAGTGTGCTTTAGGCCTGTTGTGGATGTACAATATGCAAATTAAACCACACATAAACATGTTCTGCTCTAGCTAAGTTTAAAGTACTGCAAAAACAAAAGTGAAGTTTCAGAAGCTAATTTGGAGAGGAGCGTGTGATATGATTGAGCACGACTGGCTGCTCATCTATAATCAGTAATAATCAATCAGAGTGATCCTAGTTTACAACAAATGGATCGTTTTTTCTCTAGAGCAGGGGTGGGCAAACTCGGTCCTGGAGGGCCGGTGTCCTGCACAGTTTAGCTCCAACTCTAATCAAACACACCTGCTTATAGATTTCTAGTGATCTTGAAGACACTGATTAGCATGTTCAGGTGTGTTTGAGTAGTGTTGGAGCTAAACTGTGCAGGACACCGGCCCTCCAGGACCGAGTTTGCCCACCCCTGCTCTAGAGGAATCCCCCCTTCCACCCCATCTCCTCCTTTTACTCCCTTTTCTAAGGGGGAGCTCTCGAGACTTACCTGATGTCAGATCCCCTTATATGCTTATTGAGCTCAAGTCTCTCAGAGCTCAGGGTTCCCTCCCTGGACAGCATGCCAAACCTGCTTTAAACGCTAAGCATGTCTAAGAGGGAACTCTTGAAATAATATTCCTAAAATGTCACTCAGTCAATATGAATTTCTGGCATGTCAAACTGTTGTATAAAAACAAACAGAAAATAATTAATAATGACTTAAACACAGTATAAAATACATTAATACAGCTGTTTATATTAAATTAAATTAAAAATATCCAAAAATAAATAAGAAAATTTGCTTGTGTTATTCTGAGAGACTATAAAAACCATTCACTGATTAATGATCTGATTTAGCAGCAGATGGTGAAGAACTGCAGACCTGGTCCTGTCACTGGCCCGTGAACATTTTCTGAATGTGGTCAAACTGTTTCATAACTATAACAAGAGGCGATTCAATCATAACGTGACGTTTAAACAGCTCTCATAGCATTATTCATCAATATGTGGACATTTTGGGATTCTCAGAAGCTCTGGAAATTAAACATGTTATACAGGAAATACAGTAGGACCGCTGTTAATATTTACATCCCTCAAAATGGTCTGTAACTATCTCCTCTCTAGGCTAGTTTCAGCAGCAGATGTAGACTATAGGCTAGTCTTTAACAGTGCTATCTGTTAGTACAAACTGTGCTCCGCTGTAGAGAAATGTAGCTGTTTTCATTTATAATATTCATGCACTAATATTTCTGTAATCAAACCATAATATTAATGCAAGTATTTCCACACACATAATCAAGGAGAGGAATGAGGTGCAGAAGAAGATGGCAGAGAGGACGTCGCTTTTATATTTTTATTCTATTTACAGCACATTAAAAAAAGCCCACCGGTGCGCAGTGGGAGATCGATAGAAAGCCCTCGACGCCTGCAGAGTCCAGCTGGAAAAAACAGCAGTCAGAGAGCATCGAGACGGAGCCCAAAACACCTGCATTCATTCATCTCTCACACACACACACACACTTCTGATGCTTTCCTAAAGAGACAGTGCACACAGTTACGTCATCATTTCAGGAGGAGGAACCAGCGACGGTGGCTTACAGTGCGCACACACACACACACACACACACACACACACACACACACACACACATACACTCACACTCATACACACACACACACACACACACACACACACACACACACACACACACACACACACACACACACACACACACACACGTCCTGCAACGGAAACCTGCATCAGAATAACTGAAGAATAACAGAAAATAAAAATGAGTTGGGTCAGCTCCTCATAGACGCTGCAATCTTCACAGCAGGCCACCAAGGTATGGATAAAGTGCTTCTCTTAACGTGACTCATTAAATAATTAAAGCAAAAATCACATGATCAGAGCGTAATAAAAGGAGAGAGTGAAGAAGAAGAAGAAAAACAATGGACATACTGCATGGTGTAAGACCTACACGAAACACACACACACACACAGAGAGAGAGAGAGAGAGAAGGGGTTTCACATTTTCATCATCTGGACAGACAGACAGACACACACACACGCGGTAAGACTCGTCGTTTTTAGTGTTCTAATACGCAGATCCATCAGTGGGAGAAACAGCAGCAGTGTGTGTGATCTGGAGCTCAGGAAAGTCACCGGGCGAGTGTTTCTTTGTTTGTTTTGTTTGTTTTCTGGTGAATAAATACATTCGGAGTTTAGTGTCGAGCTACTTGTTCTAATATAACGTACGTCCTAAAAAAACAAACCAATGAAAGATGGAGAGACCAACAGAAGGTGTTTCCCAGATCGTCTGTAATGCAGTCCACAGGTCGCACCTGGTCTTCAACAGTCAGGTGAGGCGTGTGTGTATGCGTGTGTGCGCATGTGTGTGGAAAAGCACCTTCCCTCATGATATCCGTGGCAAAATGAAGGTGTTCTCCGTCCTGGGAGATCAACACACACACCGGGAGCGTCCGCAGAGAGCTGAACGACAGACAGTCCACTGTCGGCCTCCAGATCTACACACACACACACAACAAACACAGCTTTATTATTAACACACCAATGCATGTCTATGATTATTACTAAAGCAGCACGTTAATCAATATTAAACCACTGGGAGTTGAGGAATTACTGTGATATTAGGATATAATATACCTAGGAAAAATAGCCTTTTAGCTCGTTCTAGCACATTGTACAGTTTAATGTCCATTATCTCCATCAAATAAACCTGAAATACATAAATAAAATAAGACTTTTGACATGCACACAATAGCATCTACATGTTTTTAAACCCTGTACTCGTGCACACTGCATATGCTTATTACAGCAGCACATCACAGTGTGTGTACAAGTTAATTCTGAACATTTTCAACAGACTAAAATAAACACAATATTGATAATAATGATCATTTTGGACATCATTATATCGTGAGCTGAAATTTTCATATCGTAACAACACTAATGCACATAATAAAGCACTGGGAGTGGAGGTCATAGTTTTATATAATGCATGATTGACTGGAAACTGAGGCTCATTCTGGCACATTGTGCATTTTAATGTGCCTTGTTCTTGTTAAATAAACCTGAAATAAATAAATCAAATAAGATTTTTACACATGCACAAAAATACATTTACATTTTATTACATTTATTCAAACCCAGGACTTGTGTAAAATGCATAAAAATAATTGACATGACACAAAATGTGTGGATTAAATTGCGTAAATGATGCAGAATTTAAAAAAAACCTATACTTGCGTACATTTGCTGGTTACAGCAGCACATCAAAGAGTGCAAGTTCATTTTGAACATTTACTTACTATTATTGTGATGTGAAATGTTTGTATCGTTGCAACACTAATGCACATATTAAACCACTTTGAGTTGAGGTCATATTTTGATTTAATGCACAATTGACCGGAAACTTTAGATGAAAAATAGCCTTTTGGCTCATTCTGGCACATTGTAGAGTTTAATGTGCATTGTCCCTGTCAAATAAACTAAAATAAATAAATTTAATTAAAATAAAGATTTTTACACATGCACAAAAATGTTTGTTTTTTTTAACCCAGCACTTGAGGAAAATGCACAAAACATATAGATTAAACTGCGTAAATGATGCAGAATTAAAATAAAAAATAAAATAAAAACTTGTACGTGTGTTCACTGTGTGTGCTTATTACAGCAGCACATCAAAGTGTGTGTGCAAGTTATTTTTGAACATTTAAATAAACCTGATAATATTGATTATCATGAAAATTTTGGTCACTATTATCGTAATGTGAATATCTACAACACTAATGCACAATATTAAACCACTGGGAGTTACAACATACAGCAACAACAGTAGATTAGCATGCACAATGCATACACACGCACTAAAAAGCATGCCAAAAATGTAACTTTACAACTGGTGTAAACTGTGCATGCTTATTAGAGCAGCATGTTAACATGCAAATTTTAAACCACTAAGAGTTGAGGAATTACAGCATACAAAAAATAGAAAAGCATGCGCAATTTACACACAGATGTACAAAACTGCTTGAAATAAATTATCCACTCCTCTAAGAAATCACCCCAATCAATCTAAAGTCTTTGCAAAAAGAGTTCATCTGGTGAAATGATATTGCAATACATTACATTATATATAACACAATATATATCGCAGAGAAAAGAAATATATCAAAAGTCAAATTTTGCTGTGTAAAGTTGCATAAAATGCATGTTGAAAAATGCAGAAGTGCTGCAGAAAAAAATACATCCATAAAAATACATAAAAATAATGATTAAATACGAAAATAATGCATAAATCCTGCTAAAAACATGTATATAAAGGCAGAAAATACATGTGGGAAATGCATGTTTAATAATGCATAAAACACACGCAGAACAAAATTCTGAAGTGCTGCAGAAATAAATACATGTATAAAATACACAGATCTTAAATTAAAATGCACAGAAGATGCTGGAAATGCATCATTCAAGTTTGGGTCCCTAAACATTGCAGTCACAGAAAGCTGATCAAGTATGTGCCTAAGAATGGCAGCAGGAAATGTCAGGAGCCCAAACACTGGCAGTGGGAGCGGCTCGTAGACTTGAGCCAATATTGAATCAAGAAAAGCAACAGATCCTCAATAAACATGAGGTGACCTGGCAACCTCCAGCCAAACTGAGGCCATGGGAACCAACCGGGAGGTTAAAGAGGTTTCCATGCTAAACAAAACCCAGCTAAGAAAATCTGCACCTAAAAACATACATACTTCTGTCTAATCCAAAAGGAGATGTTTAGCTGCATGTTCACACTGCTCTTTTCCATACTACACAAGAATAGAAACACCATCACAACCCTGATCAAAAGAGCATGAAATGTGCTTGAATTACTTGTTTCCCTTGCAGAAATAACCTGTGCTCCATGGTTTACACCATCATTCACTAACAGCATGCCTGTTTATGCTTCATGTTTTCTTGTCAGTGTGTTTTATGGAGAAGCATAAATCAGAAAACTTAGAGAGTCTAGTCATCAATTACTGTCACTGTAAGAGGAAAACAGCATGAGCTTGCTAAACCTTTACTCGTGTAAGGAGGAAACCTCATTCAGTCTTGTAACGTCGTATGTGTGAAGTTAATTATGTTTAAATTAAGAGTTAATTATACTTAAAGAAATAAATGAAAGTATTATTCTTAGATCTTAAAGAAACAGTTAAAATAAAATAAAATAATGGTGCTTACTCACCCTTTATGAGTTTCTTTATTCTGTTAAACACTAAAAAAGACACTTAGAAAAATGTTAGAAACTGGTAACCATTGACTTTCATAGTAATTGTTTTTCCTACTATGGAAATCAATGGTTAACAGTTTTCATCTTTCTTCAAAATATCTTCTTTTACAGAATAAAGAAACTCTAAAGGTTTATAACCACTTGAGGGAGAGACAATAGTGAGTGCATTCTGATTTTGGTGTGAACTCCCCCATTAATGCAGTTTCAAAACTTTTCTGCACTGATTCTTTAGTCCACAAGGTGGCGCCATTGGTTTAAGGACAAAAAAATCAAATAAAGGACAACAACAGCAGAAAACTACTGGGGTCTGTTCTTTGCACCTTGCTTGAGCTAGATCCTGGATTCCTTCACAAAAAATAAACAAGTAAATATAATAAAAAGTCAATAAGATCATGACTGGCCAAATCACACACCAGGGGTGCCCAAACTCATTCCTGGAGGGCCGGTGTACAGCAAAGTTTAGTTTCAACTCCAATTAAACACACCTGAACCAGCTAATCAAGCTCTTTCTAGGAACCTAGAACAGCGGTGTCCAAACTCGGTCCTGCAAGGATGTTTCTAGAAAGCCTAGGAAAGCTGTGGTCACACTGCACTTTTCTCCCAATAGACTTCCAGTCCTACACATGCAAATGCATCAGACTGCATTCGCAAGCTCGTGCTTGCGTTTTGCAGTTCACTGCGTTGGAAAGCTTGGAAGCTTGGTGGACTCTGACCTGCGAAATCGCATCACATGACTGCGTGAGACCAATCGAGCATCAAAACAGGACCTCTCTGGACAGAAATTAAAACATGGACCAATCGCTCGCTTAATGTCTAATCATCTAGTTTAATCCCGCCCCTTCTCACAGAGCCATACAACAGAATTTCACACGCACAAACTCTAGTGTGACTGCAGCATAAGAGCTTGATTCACCTGCCCAGGTGTGTCTGATTGGGGTTGGAACTAAACTAGTATATATAATCCACTACAAATACAAACATGTTATATCTCTGTAAGATGCCACATCATTAGCTGTGTTTACATTCACCAATCTGTATGTGCATTTTGGATATGCACATAAACCGGTTGATGGAAACGCCATGATGCTCATAAATTTAGATAATGCGCATAACTGAGTAGAATAAACTGTTTATTCGATAAGAAAAGATGCCATAAACTACGATAGAAACACTTTTACTGCACAAATTTCAGTATACGCATTAACAAAGGTCATGTGATTGTGTTATAAGAGATCATGTGATGATGAAAATGTGTATGAATAAACAAACCAGCAGGCTGAACACACTGTAAACCATCTGAACTGTTGATTTGGTCATTCTAAAATGACTTCCTGTTTAAGTGTTAGGGTGTTGTTATATTATTAATGACCTCCAGAGCGTCTGGATCGTGTCAAGAGCGTCTGTGCTCCGCGTCTGACACCTTCAAACGCCACCGCGCGTTCACTGCGTGTCAGGATTGCCTTCTGAGACGCAAGTACATTTATTAGATGAAGAAAAGATTGACGCAGCGTCTCCTACTGCAGTAAATTCTGTTTTTACTGTTGATATTTGGTGCCAGTTAATCATGAAGTGACGATTTTGTTCGCTTTGACTCGTTGGATGGAAATGCTACTTTATTCGCACGTCTTTAATGTGATAATCCAGTTTTCCGCATAAAGTTAATTCGCAGTTTTGGATGGAAACACAGCTACTGACAGGTCCTGTCCCTTTATTTTAGTGTGTAGACTGAATAACAGTTTAAATTATTGTTAAATATTCCAATTTTTACTTGTTTAATTTTATTTCTAGGGCCGGCACTGTGGCTCAGTAGTCAGCACTGTGGTCTCACAGCAAGAAGTTCGCTGGTTCGAGTCCCGGCTGGGTCAGTTGGTGTTTCTGTGTGGAGTTTGCATGTTCTCCCCGTGTTGGCGTGGGTTTCCTCCGGGTGCTCTGGTTTCCCCCACAGTCCAAACACATGCGCTTTTGGGGAACTGATTAATTAAATTGGTTCAAGTGAGTGTGAATGAGTGTGTATGGGTGTTTCCCAGTACTGGGTTGCAGCTGGAAGGGCATCCGCTGGGAAAACATGCTGGAATAGTTGGCGGTTCATTCCACTGTGGCGAGCCCTGATAATTAAAGGGACAAAGCTGAAAGAAAATGAATGAATGCGGTTATTTCCCGCAGTTTACTCTTGTAGGAACTCATCAGCAGTCGGTACAGACCTTCAGTGTCACCTTTGCTTCAGAATGACTCTAATCCTGTTTATATATATTAAGCCTGATCCCGAACAGGTTTAAGCTTGCAGACCTGATGCCATAACAACAGCTCATGGATGAGGAGTTCTGAAGAACGAAACCATCCTGGATCATGTCAAAATGCCCTTAACCAAATCCAGCTGAGAAATCAACATACTGTATGAAGAACGAAGCCCAGGAGATGCAGAAAAATCCCCAAAATTCACACAACTCTTATATCAAGAGTTCACTCTTAGCTGATGATTGATAATAAAGCGTGTTTGACATGCTGTCCCAGGAGAGAGTTCTGAGCTCATAATATCCTCGAGCCCGGGGCTCCCTCCTGTTAGCAGGGCGAGAGGAGAGTTTGAGCTCTGGTAGATCTGGTGAACTCCCCTGCGTATTTGTGGGTAATGTCTGTTGGCTAGGAACTTGACTATGGTGCCAATTTGGTTTATTCAATTTACTTATGACTAGGGTCAGACGGAATCTGCGGTGAATTTTGTTAAAAATCTGCGGATTTATGTGGAATGATTTTGGGAGTATCATATCTAAAATCTTAATACATGAACTAAAAAGTAATACATGTTTACAATGCAAATCCAATTAGATCCACTTTATTTGGTAAACAAAGCAAGTCTAAAGACAGAAAATATTACTGTACACACTGTGTTGTACATAAATCATATAAATATTTTCATATTAGTCAATTATTAAATGTAATTAATTGAAAAACTGAATAAATATAGATTTACACACATTTACTCAAGTAAATAAACAGAATTAATGATGGGCTAAAGATTCCGTGTGGGCCTACTTATGACGCATGTCTTTGGATGGTGGGAGGAAAAAAGGGAACCTGGGGGAAACCCACGTGAGCATGGGAGAACATGTAAACTACTCCGCACAGAAACGCCGACTGGCCTAGTAAGGATTAGAACCAGTGACATTCTTGCTGTGAGCCCCTGTTCCACCCAATCTAGGAAAAGGGGGGGGGGGGGGTATAGGGGAGGAAGGGGGATTCTTCAAGACGAAGATGACTGTGGTATGAAGACTATAGTTATTTATAGTGACTTAGGAATCGTCTGATTGGAGAATCATGTATTAGCTAATGCAGGACCAGCTGTGGTCAATCATAAGCACGGGATCCTCTCAGAATTAGTTAATAAACAAACTTCACCTACACTTGAAGGCTATTTTTAATGCACATAACTTCTAGAGTAAATAGCATGGGCACTTATTTACTTATGCTTATTTATTATTGTTTATATAAGTCACCTGTGTTTGGCTGTAAGTTAATCTGTATGCAAACTGCATTGAAGGCGACATTTGAAAATCATTTTTGACCTCAGTGCCAGACTCCTGCAACACAACTGTGGGCCTGTTTTTATTGGTGCATTCAAGCAGAAGTGTTGTTTGGCCAACTTTGCACATTGTACAAGGAAGTCCGAATTTTCATATGCATATTTCTTTAATATTCACATCATACACCCATTAAACTGGACGTGCATTGATTAATCTGTTGCAAAATTCAAGCAGAGATGCTTTGTTCTCTTGTTCAAAAGAGAATTATCTTAAAGATATGCACCAGGCACTGAAACCAGCACACAGAATGCTACAGCAATCAATCTGCATTTTTATTTGACGGATGAAAGGCAGTGTATAATGCGTTTATAACATGAGGTCAATCACTTTTTTTATTAACGTGAGGAAATTTCACAATAAGTGTGCAATGACCTTTAGGGTTTACAATGCAAAGACAACACAGAGGTGGAGTGGAGAGGAGGAGAAAGAGGGAACACTAACTAAAATGCATTTATTCACTCTAATAGTTGATACATTAATAAATATCTTTACTGATATATTTTAAATAAAACAATCTTGCTTTTGGTTAGTATCAATACTGGCTTAGCTTTCTTGCATTCTTCTCACCAGCAGGGAAAGGAATAATTAATAATAATATTAAGATTTTGACACTATTGTCACGTTGGCGCAGTGGGTAGCACAATCGCCTCACGGCAAGAAGGTTGCTGGTTCAAGCCTTGGTTTGGTCAGGGTGTGTGTGTGTGTGTGTGTGTGTGTGTGTGTGTGAATGAGAGTGTATGGGTGTTTCCCAGTGATGGGTTGCAGCTGGAAGGGCATTCGCTGTGTAAAACATATACTGGATCATTTTGCTGTGGTGACTCCAGATTAATAAAGGGACTAAGCAAAAAAGAAAATAATATTTTAATTAAAAAATAAGATGAAATTGCACTCATTTTTTAATAAAATGAAATGGAACAAACTTATTGCCTTTTGAACTTAAGGACTGCTGTCATGCCTGGCATAAGAAGTTTAGTTAAAGTTTAATTTTTACTTAATTAATAAATTTTTTAAGTTGAAAATTCTGGTATTGTGACAACACTAAGCTCCAATACTACTCACGTTGTATGCTTCATTTAGTTTTTTCTCCCTCTGTCTAGACGTATTGCTTTATTTACAAAAAAACCCAACAAAAGCAAAGACAAGCCTCACCTAAGTTTCGCAGTGAGCCAGAAGAGATGTGATTTCTGCACCCATGTGTCCCACCGCTTTGGCAGCTTCCATGATGGCACGGCGATACATCCCTTTCTTTTTGCGGTTGAAGCGTGACCTGAAGAACTCGCGGAATGGCGACAGTTTGGCAACCGAGAGTTCAGAGGTGGTCGGAGATCCAAACCAGGAAACCTTCGCTTCAGGCCACGGAGCGTCAACCTCTCCGTCCTCTCTGCGAGTCCCGCTAATACTGAGGATCCGAGCCGGCCACCAGGGGAAGCCGTGAATCTTTCCCCAAACTACGTCCCCGATGGTCACCGCATGGCCATCCTCCGTCACACATTTGCTCATGCTGCGCGTGTGGAGGCGGACAGTCAGCGGAGGAACCGTCTTGCCTTCTCCTTGAGAGGACGAAGACACCGAGATATCATCGCCTGGAGCCAGATCGCACAGCTCCGGAGACGTGCCGTCCGAACTGAACGATTTGGACTCATCTAGACTGTCACTACTGCACACTGAGAGGCTGGAAGAGTCTGCTTTTCTCTTGCGGAAGTTAATTAGTAAAGTCAGATCTCCGTGCCGCTCGACTTCCCCACCGCAGCTACCCGACCAAAGTTCTAGCGAATTCTTATCTTCAGCATCCTCGGATTGAGGTAAACCAGAGTTGGGAACTCTTGGACTTCTCCTCCGAGCTCCGTCCACGAGTTCTGCCTCATATACAGACATCTGCTCCGCTCCTTCCGCTCGGGAACGCAAGCGGATTTTAGGCGACTGCGCATCAGGACTAGGCAACTTCGGAAGCTTGAGTTTGGGAATGGAAATGGTAAGACCTGTTCGTATTGCGTCCATTGGGGGTTGTAGTTTTTTAGGGGTCTCCTTGGAAGAGTCTCGATCTCCGTGTCCATTCTGGAGGAGCTGCTTGGGGCAGAAGGGTTTGACAGATCCGTGGACTCTGGAAGGGATCTTCATGACCTCGCCCTTGCCTTGTGGAGTGCTGTAGGAGATCTTGATCACAGGACTGTGGGGAATGACATCGCCTGAAGGAAATTTCTCTTCCTCCTTCTTATCCTTTCGGAAGCGTTTGCCGTCATAGACGGTTGAGTCCTCTCTCCGTTTGGACTCTCTATTATTGTTGTCCCCATCGTCCTTCCTCTTGGCTTGAGTTGCTTTAGTGTTATCATCTTCAGCATGAGGTGAGTTTTCTTTCCTGGACGTCTTGGGTAAAGTTGGTCCATCTTTGCTGTCCTCGTCGCTGTTTAGTGTGTTTTTGCATTTCTCGCAGAGCACCTGCCGGGGTCGCAGTCGGATGGTGCTGATGGCCAGCCGGCCGGCGTCTCGGCTGCGTCTCTTCTTCCTCTTGATGGGGCGCGGTGGTGGCTGAGGAACCCACTGGTTATACGTGTGCCGGACCCATATGGGCTGAGGGAACGGAGCGCCTTCGAAGTAGGGTGGGTACGTGTGCTGTCCCGGCTGCAGCGGGATGGGTACAGGAGCAGGAGACTCCTCGGGCTCCGTGTTTTCATCTTTGGTCTCTGTGTTGGCTGATTGACAGGTTCGGCTGAAGCCTCTTCGCTCAAGACTTCACAGTCCGGTCTTAAGATGAGCGGCTCTTCGGTTTTCCCAACCACATCCGGAAGGCAGAACAGGCCAGTCCTGCAGAGTCAAGAGTGAGATATTAGAGTCAATAATGGACTGGATGAAGATTAAGTTAGGGATCCAAGCGGTTATCACAGAATAAAGCCTGACAGGTTTATCAGCAGCCCGACATGAAGCAGAGCACTGTTGAATAAGACTGGGGTTTATTCTGCAAAAACAACCTCCTGGATGTACTTTATCCCACTTATTACACAGTTACTTTCCACAAAACATACAAATTGGACACAATTTTCACAGAAATGAAAACAGCTGAATAAAGCATATAATAACCTACATATTATTAGTTCACAATATGGCCACGAAACAAGCAGACACAAATGTAGATGCAAGTATATGAATGAACGTTCTTCACTGACGGTCAAGGTGATTCTCAGTTCCTGGATGAGCTTGTGTTATTCAGCAATTGTTATCAGGGATTAACACATAATAGAGTATTCCAGACAGCTGTGCAATAATAAATATTAAAGAAGCAGTTCACTTCTATATGTAAATATCCTTATTTTACAGCTCATCCAGAGTCAAACTGTTGTGTTTTACTATTTTTTTTTATTATTCAGACAATCTCTGAGTCTGATGGGAGAACTTAAAGCTTAGTTTAGCATAGATCATTGAATCAGATTAGACTATTAGCATCTCTCAAATTCTTCTATTTAATGCTCGATTATTCTGTAGTTATATCATGTACTAAGACTTTCATAAAATGTAAAGTTGAATTATACTCTCATTTTGGCGTAATAATCAAGGAACTTTACTGTAATAATTTTATGCAGTGCCTGAAAAATATAACAGCACTGCATAATAGGCTTGGGTGGTAATACGGTAATGTGGTATACTGCAGGATCTAAAAATAGCAACGGTGTCAGTTTTAATACCGTTATAAAAAACAATGCACTTTTATAGGAGAGAAGTATTAAATATTATTTATTTAATGCCTAAAAATGCGTATGCGTGATTGTCATCACGGGACAGTGTCGAGGAGAGAGAGAGAGGTGAGGTAAGATGACGAGTTGCGCACCAAGTGACCTGGTCTGGAAAAAGAACACAACCTCTGCAGTTTGGCAGTATTTCGGGTTTTGACCGAACGAGAAGGGAGACATGGTAAATACGAACTAGAGGGCTGCAACCCCGCGGGACCCGACCGGATTTCTTGCGGTGCAGGAATAAATTTTCAAATAAAGCGTGGAAACAGGTGACTGCGAACCTAAGGTATATACGATATTCTGAATGGTTTAGGCACAAGTCAACAGTTTGGTGATGCTGTCTGAGCCTTAAATCATAATTTTTTTTATAATGCACGGTAATACCGGATACCGAGGTAAAATAGGGAGGAGGTTTGACTGTATCAACATTTGGATACCGCCCAAGCCTACTGCATAATATCAAATAGTTATTTTCCATCTCTCCTTAGTCAATCTCTAAATGATTAATAGATTAATAAAACTGTTACACTGAAACATTACTTCATCCATATTTGGACATTTAATTTTATTTGACACATTACTGCACTGTAAAAAAAATCCTGGTTGCCTTAAATTTTTAAGCTGAATCAAATTAACCTCATAAGTCAATTAAAACTGATATTATATAAACTGACTTAAAACAGCTTGCGTAACTTATAAAAATTAAGTTGGGACATGATTAATTTAGTTTAGTAGGTTACAATGAACTATTAATGGGCGAACTTAACCAATAAGCAAGGTAAGCAGTCACTTAAGGCCCCGGACAATAAGGGGTCCCCGACCAATGCCAGGAAACCTATAATAATCATATAGCTCTTTTAGAAATGTTCTATCATATGTTGTAAAATCTGTCAATAACCATAACGATTACGGCAGCCGATTCACAAACAGCTATCATGCAACGCATATGAAAAATGGTGAAAAGATTAGTTTGATTGTGAATTAAATTTGTTTAAAGGGTTTTTAAAATTACTATTAAAATATAATCACAAAAATCGATAATTAACTGTGCCCAAACTTGGTCCTGGAGGGCCGGTGTCCTAGTTCCAGACCCAATCTGACACACCAAGTTCTAGGCTTTCTAGAAACATCCGTGCAAGTGTATTGAGGGAAGTTATAGTTAAAATCTGCATGAAAACGGCCCTCAAGGACCGAGTTTGAACACCCCTGCTCTACATAGTTAGTTTGTGGACTTGTTTTTTATTTGTAAGTTTATTGCTTTTAGTTTAACATGAAGAAGATAAAGGTTCCTTTAAGTATTAAAATATATAAAATATACTTTAAGTATTTTATTTACATTTATTTAAACAGACTACTTTTTAACATGCAGTTTATTTTCCAAAAATATTAGGGCCAGTTACCTGGAATTGCTTGGGGCCCCTGACTATAAACATATGGCTGTCATGACTAATTGATCATATCATTTTTTACAGTGTGTGGACATGTTATTTGCATTTGATGTGCCATGTGGATAAAATCATATTTATTTTGATGTGGACACCAAAAGGTTATTTTGGTTTTATTTCATAACATGAAGATGTTTTGGGTGGTTCTGCTTTTAGTTATTTATAGTAGGCTGGCACTTCAAATATCCTTACTTTTAGCACCATCTTTCCCCACAGTGTTACACAACATCTGAACTTGCATGAACTGAATTACACAAATAATCTCTAATAACAAGCCGACTCTTGACCAGAAAAACCAGCTGGTACCCCAGCCATATTACGCAAACTTGAACCACACCTATCTAATTTTATAACTTTTTACAAATACCAGAGATATCACTTTATCTTTCAGAAAGACGACGCTATATTACTCCTAGAAACTCACAAGAACCAGACACTGAAGACTGGACCACTGAAGACTTGTTTTATGTTATGGTGTTGTCTGCTATAGTTGTTAATATACAGCGGGGAAAATAAGTATTGAACATATGGTCATGTATTTTCCTGTGAATAATATATCTAGAGGAGCTGTTGACATGGAATTGAAGCAGATTTTGGTAAACACCCAAACAATACACACATAAAAATAAAACAAAACAAACAAAATCTGAAAAATTAGTTCTGCGTAACAACAATGACAGTAGGAGAAAGCACTGAACTACTGAAGTGTGTTTAATACTGTAAATAAAAGGCTTTTTTAGTGCTGCAGCTTAAAGACGCCTCTCATATGGAGAATGAAGCCTCATGCATAGCTCAGGTGTGAGTTTCTTACAGACTTCAACAGAGAGTAAAAATTTTGATGGTTCTGTGGGTCTCATCTATCAAATCTGAGCTTTATTCTGTATTCTCTATTGGATTCGGATCAGGTAAATGGCTGGGCCATTCTACAGCTTGATTTTCTTTCTCTGAAAGCATCTGAGAGTCTCCTTGGCTGTGTTTTGGACCATTGTCTTGCTGAAATGTCCACCCTGGTTTGATCTTCATCCTCCTGAAGCAGCTGATATTCATTTATACTGAGGAAGGGCAGAGGTTTGCTGAAGAACTACTGAAAGATTTCAGCTGCTGTCTGGGCTTTCACTGTTGAACTACACCTCCCTCTCCTCATGTGTTCAATAGTTTTTCCTTGTGTTATTTCAGTTTCTTATGCATAATTTCATTTGTAAACTCATCAGATTTGTTTTCTTTGCATATATGGATTTCTTTGGTTGTTACCAACATCCGGGGAAAATGTCAAGTCAACAGCACCTTTAGAAATATGTTTTCTGAGAAAACGGTGTCATGTTCAATATTTATCTCCTTACTGTATATCGATGAGTGTATTCAGATGTCTGATGTGTATCTGATGGAAGTGCAATACAATTTAAGAAACAAAAATGAAGAGAATAGGAATAAATGTTGATCATTTCTGCCAGAGCTGTGAGATGAGGCTGTGAAAGTCTCAGCCTGCGCCAAAGCAAGGATCACCCACACAAAAACAATCCCATAATCCACCGGGACGAGGACACGGGGGCCTGGAGATTTGCTTGTTTTCACATGCAGCTTAATTGACTGAAGTCCTGCGGGTAACTGAGATGAAGCCTTGCGGCAATGAACCACTGGAGACACCTGATAATAATAATAATAATGATAATTAATAAATAATGGGGAAGAATTAAAGCCCACACCTGAAATCAAACTGGCACCACTTTTGGATGATCTACTCTTAAAACTGAGCACTTGTTTATATATATATAATTCTTGTGTTTTTTGTTTTATTTAATTTTCTCGAGTTTTTTCTTATTGTTTTTTTACAATTATTTGTTTATTCATTAATTTTCTTATTTACTTTTCGATTTTATTAATATTTTTCTTATTGTTTATTTTTAACAGTTATTTATTTGCTGTCATTCATTCATTTTAATTATTTATTCTTTTTCTCGTTTATTTAATACAATTATGTATTAGCTTACTCATTAACTAATTCATTATTTTTCTGTTTTATTTTTTAATACAGTTAATTATTTGCTTATTCTCTTTTTATTAATTCTTTTGTTCTTATCGTTTATTTTAAATTACCATTATTTATTTGCTTATCCATTTATTAATTCTTTATTACAATAATTTTTTGCCTATTCATTCATTCATATTCTTTATTTATTATCTTTCTTCCCCTTTTGTGAAGTAGTCTTATAGTTGTGTTTAAAATAAGTGTTTACTATGGTAATAATGAAAATCTAATTTGCAGATTCCATGCATCATGCAGAATATCAATAGCAGTTGATGTTATTTAAACACTTCAGGACTGAAACACGAGCTGAAAACATTTATTCTGCACTGAATACTGTTTTTAGCAGGACTAAATATTTCATGAGTGAAACTGAATAATAATGTGTGAAAGCTCATTAACTGCTGAAGTTAAAATGAAGAGGGTTTTTGCTTAAAACAAGCTAAATAAATGAGGCAAGTAAAATAATCCTGTTTTCATTTTGAAAAACATTATTTCTCTTCCCACATTGGCAGATTATTTGGCTTGTTTTAAGAAAAAAAACTCATTATTTCTGAAAACAAGACTATATTTTCTGCTTGTCTAGAAAATGATTCTCGGTTTAAGAATTTTTAGATATCTAGACTAGAAACACGCCTAGTTTCTGGTCCAAATATTAAAAAAAAATCTTAAATCAAGAAGCATTAAGAAAAAAAGCATATTTTATAGTGAATTAAATGCAAAAAAGGGCTGCTGTGATTAGCTTTTGGTTGATTTGTCAGCTGGAAATTAATAAGTGAGCACACGGCATTATGGGAAACTGCATTTTGCTGCTTGTTTAAATCACTTACAATGAGCTGAATAAAAAGGTTAAGAGGTTTTTCTGGAGACAACTTAATTTTTTATATTACATCCACTTAAACTATTAAAAACAATTCAGCTAACTTAATGGATTCGTGTTTGGACCATGCCGGTCAACATTGGGATGTGAAAATAACGAATACAAAAAAAAAAAAGACTAAATATGTTCACCTGGAGCTGTTTCATTGTAAATAAACAGTTGAAACGGTCAGTAATATGTTTTTATTATTGTTTACAAAGGATAGAATAAACAGTATACATTAAAAATTAGCAAACAGCTTAGCTTATTAAAATTAATAGCTATTATAGGGCTGGGCGATATGGGCAAAAAAATCATCTCCCGATATTTTTAGGAAAAATGACGATATACGATATACGACCCAGTATTTTCCCATAAATGGTTACTTGAGAGTTAAAGCCTTTATTAAAACTTTATTAAACATTTTTGGAGCAAAATATAATTCAACACAGGTGTTTCCCTTCCCGTTTACAAATAAACCACTGCACAAAATCTTTGATAAATAAATTACAGTACAGGTTCTTCTCCTGCTTAACACTATAAGTTGCACAACATTTCAAACTAAAAAAAAATCTGTCAAATAAATACAGTACAGGGTTTTTTCCTGCTTAACACTATACACAGCTCTACTGTGCTGTTGTGCAAATAACAAAGTAAACAGAACCATAGAAAAACACAGCTACATTGTCAGAGCAAAAAAGGAGCACACTTAAATAACAACACAACACAAAGTATTGTAGGATAGAGAGGAACCACATCAATGTAAATATGAAGCACAGTATTTTGTGTCACAATTACAGTGTTGTTCTACGTAATCCTGTATCCCACAGTTGTGTGATTTATAAACAATTAAATCAGCTGTATGTGTTTTTAGTTACACATTTACATGTGTGTATTGTGCACAGTTATTAAACAGTGCACATATCCAAGATATCTAAAGATTAGTCCCTCACTCCATGTAAAATATCCTACACTTTTTCTTTTGTTTTGACTGAACTCATTTTACTAAATATTAAATAAGCAGATGAAAATGAATAGACTATAGATATAAAAAGTAATGAAACAGTTTCAGAGTACTGTGATGAAATGCTGGTTAAGCATATAAATATAAACGGTCATTATAACAGAGCAGAACGCAGAGCTAACTAGAGCCCATTTTGGCGTTTTTAATTCTTTTAAAACACATTCAGGTGCTGCTTCTACATTCGTTCTTGCTGTAAATTGTGAAAGAAATGATGGATAAGAGGCCCAGCCCTAAGCTATTATAAAGAAATTGAATCAAGTTATCAAATCTCATTAATCTGTTCTTCCCTGAATAATTGAACCATTCTGATTAAAGAGCAGCGAATGAATCTCTCCTTTAGATTTTTCATTTGATTACATTAAATAAGAGAGGTGTCACTTTAAAACCGCACACATCTATAATGAAAGCATTCGATTGCTTTACTAACTGGTTATGCTAATTTAAGTCAAAATTTGTTGTGTTTAAAAGAAAACCCACCAATAGACATGTTTAGATGTTGTTGTTGTTATTATTATTATTATTATGTGTGTATGTCTGTTCAAACACGCAACCTAAACCCAGAGGGTCCACTTTAGCTCTGATTCAAATCGTGTGCTCTGAATTTGTTTGGGAAACAGCTACAGGAACCGATTGTTTTGAGGATTGTTTAGGAGGGGTGACGTTGACTGTAATGGAAAGGAAGTTGACTGTAAATCGTACCGTATTTATATTTATTTCAAAGTGTTTTCATGGCTTAATAAAATGAAAGCGCAGAACAGATTCACACTTAAGAGAAGGCGCGTCCCCTTGTGGTTCGGCGGTTGTGTATAGGAAGGCTCGGCTCTTTAATGTTTATTGCCACCCTTCAGAGAAAGACTGAAAATACAGAAGAAATACGGGAAAATACCTTTACGGGATGACAGCAGGATAGAACTGTAAAATACAGGAGAATCCCGGGAAAAACGTGAGGGTTGACAGGTTTGTACAACATGAAGGAATAGTGAGGAACGCAGCATTTTTACAGCACAATTCACTGAGGTGAAGACGGTTTTATATTCGCACATTCAGACTTTGGCATTCAAATACTAAAAGGCCAATACAGATTAATTATAAATGACTTACTACTGTTATGAGTACAAAATGAACCCGGTACATACTGTATATTGAGTCTGAAATAAGAATGAATTCAGAGCAACATTAGCACTATTTAATTAACTGTGAACTATGTTGTACTATGATAATCAATGGCTGCTATGATTTCCTCATTTAGAATTTACAAAAACATTACTGAGATTATATTAGGAAGGTGAAAGTCTGAATGTGCGAATATAAAAGCTTACCCCAATCAGAAAAGCATCTTAACTCAAAACACAGAACAGATGATAATGATTATTCATGCTTCAACAATAAAAATGTTCCTAGCAGGATGTGATGCATGATGACACAAAAGGAAAAAGCCATGAATCAGCACATTTCATTAAACCCCAGCACAAAAAAACTGATTTTACTCATTAAAAATGCAGATTTACAGCTGAATGCTACATTATGAAGCCTCCTCTGATTTATTATTTTATATTTCATAAATACACTGTAAAAAATAATCATAAATGAGCATTTTTACCTATTTTGTGATTCGTGCTCTTATTTCCCTCATTTATTTCTGCTTTTGATTTGCATTATAAGAGTTTAAGCTTTTTCAACTACTTTTAACCTTGGTAAGTTGTATGAAGTGTGTTTTCTGCACATGTGTAATGGTGTGCAGTGCTATATTGTCTGTGTTGGGGTTGTATATTGCGCTACAGAAACCTTGTAATAAACTGCAGCACATTTACTGTCGTTTTACACACTTATTTCTCTAAATATTATTTCTCATATATTATTATATCAAAGATCTTAAACAGGGTTTCTGTTGGCTTAAATTTAAGACTTTAAGACATTTTTAAGACATTTATGAATGAAATTTTAGACTTATACAGAGCTAAATGCTAAGGATTTTTTCAATATCCCAGTTGAATAAGATTTTCACTTGCCCGATGGAAAAATGATTATAAATTAATACATTTAATAATACAATAATAATAATAATAATTTAATAATAAAAACAATGAGTGAGGTTAGCATCTTCAGCAGTAAATAAATGGAGAACTTTTAAGCAAATGTTACTGTAAGGAAAGCAATTAAACGCTATTTTAAATTAAGTTTTATTGAGATTGGGATTGTTGATGATTGTATGCGTTAATAGCCAGAATGGTATTCATGAATATAAGAAAATTAAGACCTGTTAAAATAATATTTTACAACACAATATGTCAGTAAATTTAAGACTTTTTAAAGCCTAAAATTTAGCTTTTGAGATTTAAGAGATTTTAAGCCTCCCGACTGGATACTGGATACCTGTAAAATGTCAGTAAAAGTCTCTTTGTTAAACTGTAGAGTTGCATTTTCTACATCAGAAGTGGATAGAGCAGAGATCAACATCCCATAATGCAATTCACATCCACAAATACACACAGAATATGGAACCTGTTCATTAACTTTTTTTCAGCTCTACATATTGTTAACAAAGCCCAAACTAATATACATATTTCTAAACATTTCTATATTAATAATACATCAACGATATTTAACCTTTAAACTAAATATATGAAATTCCACCCAATCATCATTTAAAGTATAAACAAAAAACACTGTGACATTCAGTAGGTCTTTTTTAATAAATAATGTTCCTTACATATAAACTGAGCATATACAGTGCTCAGCAAAATGGAGTACAAGCCATTTTAAAAATGAATATTTTCCTCCATTTCTCAGTGAATATCGGCAATGTATGTTGGTGCATTTAAATAAAACAGATTTATTTAACAGATATATTTATTGCAATAATATTTTAGTCACCGAACATATTCAGAAATTAAAAGATAATACAAACAAATTCAAGCAAAATATTGCAAAAAGAAATTATTTTTTCCATGTTTTGTTTCTCTTGATTTTTCCTCTTTTGTAAATTTGTATTTAATATTTTCTATAACATACAAATTTGGCTGTACTAGTTTTTGGACCATTATCGTAAGTTATTCTGTAAGATAAGCTCTAGATTTGGCTTCAGTACTGACTAATGTATATTCACAAATATATAAAAAGCTTCCTATTAAACATATGAATTTAAAAAGAGAGATTAGTGTACTAATATATGCTGAGCACTGTGTGCACATTTCTGATCTTATATGATCTATAAAAATGTGAACTAAATGCATGAAACAACATCCAGATAAACATTGTTTATTTATACATGTTTTAATGCCATATCAGCAGCATTGTCTATATTCACTTGTAGAAAATATTCAATACATATTTTACAATAGCATATACAAGCAACATAGAGAACATTATAATAATGATGATAAACGAAGAATGTTGTGTGCTGATCAATTATAGAGACGCCACAGGCTCTATGGATTGATATAACACTGTGTCGGCATGTCTATAAATATCCATCAGGCAAATATATTTAATTTTACAGTCCCACAGAATGAAGCATCACTGTCACGTTGCCTTTATCAGACACACAAACACTATTATATGCAACATAAAACTGAATATAACAAGAAACACTTAATGACAGCTTATTATTATTATAATGAATAATGTTGTATTTCCACTGAATAAACAATGCCTAGTGTATGTTTCTGCATTTATAAAGAACCCCTGAATATTTGATCTGAATGAAGAATAATGATAAGATATGAGTAATTAATGATAGATTTGAGATTCTCAGACTAATGATTGATGGACGAGCTGAATAAACACCAGCGTTTGATGGAGAAATACACAAAGAGACACGCACACATCTTCATAAACACCAATAAATTGACATAATTCGACAGTAAAGTCATAAATATCACTGATATTAAATATGATGAAGATTATGAAGTGGTAGAACACCCTCTCATCATGTCTATAAATACACACAAATGCACTTTCAGATGAATATATATTAATATTTACACAGAAAACAAAGCATTAATGTCACATTTTGTAGACAAACGTTATCAACATAACATTACATAACATAAAAATAACTATAAAAGGATGAACACATAATGACAGCTTATTATTATTATTGTTATGAATAATAACAATGTTGTGTTTCCACTGATTAATCCAGGCCCAGTGTGTTTGTGTGTTTTAATCAAAAGTGCAACCCAAAATCTGCCTTCATAAAGGATCTCTGAATAGCTGACCTTTACACTGAATGTGTCCACAACGAGCTCATAATGAAGAATAGCGAAGATATAAAGGCATTCAAGATAACCAGGTGATTTAGGATAAATGAAGATTTGAGATTCTCCGACAAATGATCGATGATAAAAGCAGCAGTGTTTGACCGAGAAATACACAAAGAGACACACACACACATCTTCATCATCATCACCATCATCATCATCTTCATCATCATCATCATAAATCATAATAAAGCTCATAATTCGACAGTGCAGTCATAAATGTCGCTGTTATTGGCTAATATTAAGATGAAGATGAAGATGATGGTCAGTGTGTGTGTTTTCATTGTTTCTGCTAGAGGCCTGCTCGGTGCTCCGGCCTGTATTTTGCGGCCTGACGCGAATAAACTCCGTTATTTTCTCCGTGATAAAACCCAACAACGGCACAAAGAAAGCGACTCACTTTCGGCTGCAGTCCAGCAGGATCCCGGTGAAGCTCTTCTCCCGGTAGCGGAGCGTCACCACCAGCGTGTCGTTGAGGATCTGCTCGACGGTGACCGGGAGCCGGGAGCCGGCCCGCAGCTCCTCCGGTGAAGCCTGCATGTCGCGGTAACTCTCTGTCCGGCGTGAGTCGCTCGATCCCCGGCGGCGGAGCCTCGGCCTTCTGCTGCTGCGGTCCGTCAACGCGCGCGCTCGCTCGCTCGGGAGGCTCCAGGACGCGCGCGGTGACGTCAGCAGCCGCAGATCCACCGACGCGGTGACGTCATCCCGCTGGAGGAAGAAGAGGAGGAAGATTACTGGATGGAGCAGGACACACCAACACATGAATGCATAGTCTCTCTCTCTTTCTCCACAAACACAGACAGACACACAAACATACATACATGCATACATATACACACTCATGCCCTCAGCTCTCAGAGCACAGTAAACACAGTAAGTGTATTTCTGCACACACACACACACACACACTATAATCTGCTGTTTTACTCCACTGAACTCCTTATATAAGTCAGGAACTCTTCAGCACAGGCCGATCTAAAGGGTAAATGCTGACAACTGATGATCAAATGTGAAAATGACACAGTCCCACTTCCCAACAGGGAAAACCAGCAACAATCAAGAATGCATGGTTATATGCTGTCATGGCTTTACAATCAATAAATGTGATTATAATGGAAGTTAATAGGGCAAAAACAGCCCCAACATAACCAAAAGGGAGTTAAATTGAACTATGGGGTAAACCCTGATTTAGGGTGCACTCACACTAGGCTATCTGAACCATGCCCAGGTGGATTTCCCACAGTACCATCGCAAGTTTAACTCGCACTCTAGTGGCCTACTTCCACTGAGTGGTGCGGTACGCTTCAGTATGCTTTCATGGCCGAAAAAGCGTACCTAACCGTACCGTACCACTTTCGAAAGGGTACCAAACACGAGAAAGGGTACCAAAAGATGGAGCTACACGCGCAGCTGAACGCTGATTGGTTACACAGATGAGAGGTCTGCACTGACTGTGGGCTATATTTTATATCCCAAATAAGGACTAAATGTCTGCTGTGCTTATTTTATCTGTAAGTGGTAACATATTGGAGACTGTAAGGGTCTGTATGTGTTTATATATGTTCATTTATTTAATTATTTATTTTATATAATCGCAGACATTACAGTAGCTCATGTTCATAGTAAAGTTAGTAATAAACATTATACAGAAGAATTGATGTGTGTAAAGCATCATTTTTGTGAGAAGAGCTTCTCGTATGATATGTGAGCGACCCTTTCAGCTTTACTGTAGTCATTTATTCGAGCGAGAATGACGTCGACTGAAACTCTCTGTCGTACACCACGCCCACCAAAAGAGTACCCTTGGTAGTGGAAACGCAAGCCTGATAAAGGTGACCCGTACCAACTGTAATGTACCAGTCAGTGGAAATGAGCCATAGATAAACGATTATGCCGCCATCATGGTGTTCATGCCAAGTGAAGAGTGGTGGTGGTGGGGTAGGGGTCTTCATGCCACTCCTAGCATGAATTCGACTTCATGCAGTGCTGCACAGACCAATAGATATCAGTCTTAAAGTGGTGCATGCCGATTAGCAAGTTTACGACACTGATATTACACGATTGGCTGGATTCACCACATGACAACAACCTTGTGTATTTCGGGTTTATTATTGGACAACTTCCGTCTCACAAACTTCAAAACAAACAATTCACTTTTTATGCCATCTGTATCTTGTACACATCATGTGTAACGGATCAGACAATACGCCAGGGGTGCGGGCAGTTTATTTGGTTCTGGGAGCCTGCAGAGCTGGTGGGTGAGAAGGCTGAGGAGGAGAGCTGGTGAGCACTGGGCAAAGCAGAGTGCAGGTACGGGCTGAGAACAGACACTATTGCATGAAAGACAGGACTTACTTAGACAGGACAAACTACTGAGAGCTGAGTGGATGCTACAGAGACACCGTTACGTATTAGAAGGTATAATAATCTGACACTGAAACAGAGAACACAGAGGTATAAATAGAGACGCTAATAAGCTACTAGTGAAGACAGGTGCTAAAGCAATGATTGCAAAAGGAAAGGATCTACAGCTGAGAGACGAAAACAATACTGAAGCTGCGTTCACACTTGACTTTTCGTCCCATAGACTTCCATTCATACGCACGCAAATGCGTCAGACCGGAAACGGTTGCTGCAGTGCAAAGTTCAAGCTTGGTGAACTCTGATGTGCGAAACCGCATCACTTGACTGCATGAGACCAATCGAGGATCAAAACATGACCTCTCTGGACAGAAATTTAAAACATGGAGCAATCGCTCGCTTTATTAATGTCTAATCATCTTGTTTAATCCCGCCCCTTCTCGCAGCGCTGCACGACAGAATTTCGCACACACAAAGCCCAGTGTGACCGCAGCTTTAATGAGATCAGACCTGACCCATGACCATGCTTATTAACAGACTGCAAATATTTTTGTTTACTAATTTGTTTATAAAGGCTAGACTGTTTGCATAGGTTTATTTTCAACCATTTAATACAGTCCCCTTACTGTATACAGCTCCACATACGATTTAATTGATATGTTTTTAGTGAATAACCAAATAACTTAAATAAGTCTTACAGACTTGTAATATAAAATGTCAAGCCCATAACGTTTTCTTAAATTGAAACAAATAATTATTCTATAAAATAAGTCTACAATATTTTATACATTTATAAATTTATATTATTAATTATATTTATATAATTTTTTTTAAAGAAATGTAAACGTATTGTTGATATATCTTGCCTTTTCTGTGAAGTTTCCACTGAAAGTGTAGCTCACTTATTTTGGGAATGTCCTTTTGTTCAATCTGTTTGGATGAATGTGATTGGATTAATAAATCAATAAATAAATCATTGATCTAGCCATGTGATGTCATCATTCAGTAAACTACGAGCCCTGAGGTGTCCAACCCGACAGCCTCATTTGCAGCTCCGCCCCCGCCTGCGCTCAGCTAATCTTGTTGATTGCCGGCTGTAGCCGTGGTTCAAGTTGTGCGCACCTAACTCCTAAATCTGAACCTTCTGAATCTGAGCACGCTTACGTCATTGATGATGCGGCTGGACATTGCTTTAGTTATATTGTATTAGTAGTCGATTGAGATGTCAGACTTTTTGCCAAACAGATCCAGAACTTTTGACGCTCATAAATTTATCATAAAGTCCGAGAGGGGTCTGGTTGCAGACTCGGTGCAGTGCAATCTGAGCTGCATCCAATGCTTTTTAATGCGCTCACCTAACCCCACCCCTAACCCTACCCCTCACAGTGATGTCACTCACTCCATTCAGTGCATTGTGTCTGACATTGCGTCGCTGATGCAATCTCAGCTTGCATCATAAAGGCTGCATCCAGACACTATTGGAAAGTCCTGGTGCTGCAGGTATTAGGAGGTTTGCTAAAGGTGCAGCTGTCATGTATTGAGGGGTTTGTGTCTTTAATAAACTGATTAAAAATATATTAATAAATCATATCAAACAGTCCCTTAAAAGTGCAGTATGTAAGTTTGACACCCAGTGGTTGAACTAGGTATTGCACTCCTGGATCAACACAAACGCAAGTGCAGGTTGCCAGATTGAGGACAGCAGTGAGTGATTTTAAACCGTATTCTAAATAAAAGCATCGACACATGATAGAAGAATTATTCTCCATATTTAAATTAGTTTTTATTCTAACCAGCACCTGAAATTGATATATTAGAAACGGCTTCAATTTCTCACAGCTGAACAACAGAAAACTGACAATGATCAGCTCAGGTGCAGCTCATGTGCTTTATTCAGTGGTAAATGCTAATAATGTGAGTCTGAATGGCATTTTACATCACATTTATTGTCATATACTGAAAGCAGCAGCAGATAGTTCAGCTCAGATCTGGAATAAAATAAACCGTCTGAGACTCTAGAACTGAGACTGAGTGCAAACCAACGCATATCAGTGATTCAGCATCTACATTTAATCATGTTAAAGATTAGTTTAATATGTATTCATTACATTATAAACCTTACCATTTGCCTGGAATGCAGTGAGTGCACTATTCTGTGCTTCTGAATGGCTGGATTTACATTTCTGTCGTGTTTCGTCTGCTGCAAACAGCCAAATTGCTCATCACTGTGTATCTCGTCATGTAGCGTGTTGTTAGGACACAGGGTTACAGTGTAACCTGCTCACCTAATGTTTACACTTGTAATATTTATATTATCTGCTCATTAATAACCTCATGTGGAACTCTGAATCTGCATCTTATTTCAGAGTCTGCTACTGTCCACCAGAGGTCACATTTCGGTTGGGCATGCATGCTTTGTGACAGTCGTGCTTTGGCACAGTTCAAGGCAACTGTACCCAGTTTGAGTACGCCCTTACTGATTAAATGACTGTACTCCCTCTAATGGACACTAGTATTACTGCTGTCATTTCTAGCAAATCACAATCATCCAATCAGCTCCTCCTGGAGAAAATCAAAGCTACAGAAGAATACACTGTAAAACAATGACATGATGAATAAGTCAGGATAATGTGTTTTTGTGTTAAATTAACTTTCTAAAACATTTAACTCAAGCAAACTGTCAAGCCTAAAAATAACCATGTTTCTCCACTGATGCTCATTTTAATGTTACAGTCTCTGAACTCAAATATAAAGCAGTTTTTCATTATATTCTTATTACTAATGATGATTTAAAAAATCAAAGTATTTTTATACTATTTAATATATATACTATAAAATAATATAATATTTCAACTGCACAGAATTCATAAATCACGATAGCTCTGAGATGAAGATGTTGACCTAATATAGAGTTCTTAACTGTTTACATTGAAATAGTCCACAATAGGCTAGGAATATATAAAGTGTCTTAAAAATATTCATTTATTTTACTGATTGTACTAAAATACATACATTACAATAACTTAAATTATAACAAAAACAATAATAAAAAATAAATATACAACTTTAATTTAAAATAACACAATTATTAATAAAATATGTATATGGGTACACAGTATTTTTATTTATTTATTTATTTTGTAAAATATGGTTAATTACTATATATAGTTACAGTGTAAACCACAGTAGTTTCTCTTTTGGTTTAGGTGTGTGTTGTGGTGGACGCTGCAGAACAGGTTGTATTGTTCTGCTTTCACCACATGAGGTCAGTGTAAACACATAGTTTGATCAGCACTGGTGATTCTGAATGTCTAAGCGCGCACTCACACACACATCCTGAAAATACAACAGCATAAGTGTATGTGTGTGTGTCTGTCTGTGTGCGTGTATGAGAGAGAGTGTGTTTGCATGTGTGTGTGTGCCTATGTCTATGTTTATTTGAGTGTGTGTGTGTTTAGCTCTTTCTGACTCTGGCCTGATTTCTCTGCAGATCCTACACTCTAAAACACACAGAAACACTCTGTATCTTCACAGCAGAGCAAACCAGGTGGCTGCAGCTGGAAGGGCATCCGCTGTGCAAAACATATGCTGGAATAGTTGGCGGTTCATTCCACTGTGGCGACCCCTGATAAATAAAGTACTAAGCCGAAAATAAAATGAATGAATACTTGTATTTATGGATTTTATTTATAAATATTTATTATGTTTATTTTGGAAAACAAGACATAAATATTGAGGAACAACATCAGTTTTGATAATCATCAAACAGCTGAACAGCACTTTTTTGTAAATTAATTAAAATAATGTAAAATGAATGAAGTTGTACAGATATGCTGTTTTTTTACTCATTTATAAGTCTTATAATAGAGCAAACCTTTGCTCTATTTATTGATCAAATAAATGCAACCTGGCAGTAGAAATGAGACTACCTTCTAAAACATTCAATATGTAACTGATTATAGATTATAATATGATTATTAAAGATAAATTCTGAGATTTGTGAAAGCATATAGCGTATTTTTAGGCGTTTGTGCTCTTCTTCAGACACTAATGAAAGCAGACACAGAGATGTGGATCTAATAAAGCGGCTGCTGTTTCTCTGTATAATCTGATTAGACTCTTTCTGTTCAGGTCAGTCCATCTGGATCATCCGGAACTGCAGATCCCGAATCTTTGTATTAGGGTAAATAACCCTGTTAGGTATGCAGTACATCCAGGAGGTGGTTATATCGCCACATAAAGCCAGACAGGTTTATCAGCAGCTGTTGAATAAGACTGAAGGGTTTATTCTGAGGAAACAATCATCCTGATATTACAAGCTACTGGCCACAAAACATAAGAATTGGATACAAAACATTGTTCTGAGATGTAAAAGTTTATTAATTCTTTAATTTGTTAATAACAAAGATGGAGTATACACTAATCTGCACATTATTCTGACACTAGATGGTGCCAAACAGACAAAAACACAGAGAGCAGAGAGTTTAGTTTCTGATGGTCTGAGAGTCCTTCAGATGCCTTTTGACCAATTCCAGGTGGGGAGTGTCTTCTGCCTGGCCACTCTACCATACAGGCCTGATTGGTGGATTGCTGCACAGATGGTTGTCCTTCTGTAAGGTTCTTCTTAGTTCTCCTCACTCAGCTCAGATGGCCGGCCAACTCTAGGAAGAGTCCTGGTGGTTCAAACATCTTCCACTTATAGATGATGGAGGCCGCTGTGCTCATTGGAACTTTCAGAGCAGCAGAAATGTTTCTGTAACCTTCCCCAGCCTTGTGCTCCAGACAATCCTGTCTCTGAGGTCTACAGACGATTCCTTTGTCTTCATGCTTGGTTTGTGCTTTGACATGCACTGTCAACCCTGGGCCCTTATATAGACAGGTGTATGCCTTTTCAAATCATGTCCAATCAGCTGAATTGAGCACAGGTGAACTCCAATGAAGCTGCTGAAACATCTCAAGAATGATCAGTGAAGACAGAATGGACCTGAGTTCAATTTAGAGCTTCACGCCAAAGCCTGTCAATACTGATGAACATCTGATTTAACAGCTCTTTTATTTTGAATAAATTTGCAACAATTTCAAAAACTCTTTTTTTCACATTATCATGATGGGGGATTGTGTGTAGAATGTTGAGGAAATCAATGAAGATGATACATTTTGGAATAAGGCTGTAACATAAACAAATGTGGAACAACTGAAGCGCTAGCAATACTTACTGGATGCACTGTATACAAACCTGCATATTATTCTGACACTAGATGGCACCAAACAGACAAAAACACAAAGCTGACAGAATGAAAACAGCTAATGGAGTATACACTAACATGTACATTATTCAGACACTAGATGGCGCCAAACATAATTTGTATGTGTTTGTTTTTAATCTAATAACCCTGTCACCATTCACTGACATTATATGAAGCACCAAGAACAACAGATTCAGCTCAAAATCTGCTCTAATGTTCAGCTGAAGAAAGTCAGATCTTGGATGAGCTGTGGCTGTGTAAATTTTCATTTTTGGGGCAACTATGCCTTTAAAGGGGACCTTTTTTGTACCATTATACAAGCTGTAAATGCATCTGCTGTGTCTAGAGAGAGTGTGTGTGTGTGTGTGTGTGTGTTTGAGTTTGAGCTGAGAATAGCACACACATAATGTTGTCCAACTCTCTGAAACTGACCCATTCAGGCTTTGATCCTAATGGTGGTGTTTTGGTGACTGTCGCTTTAAATGCAAATGAGATGTGCTCTTTTCAGAAGAGGGCGGAGCTACTAATGCCTGTGTGTCAGCATAGTGGCAGAGTCAAAACTAATGGATAGACGGCTGCTTCTCACTCAGGGTTGTTTATGCTAATGAGGGAGAGATGGGCACTAGTGGGTGGGGCTTTCCCCTTCTGATGACTCGTACAAAGAGAGAATGTCAATCAAAGTGTTTCAGTCATCAAGTCTGATTAGAATAAACACAATTAACTGATGTTGACCATCAGAGGCTGGAGATATTCACACACTGCTGACACACACACTACTGGGTTTAAACCCTGCATAACAGTCATTAATAGGCGCCCTTTAAATGGTGTCGTTTATTTTGGGCCGGTGTTCTCCTCTAATGAAAGCACACACTCCTGCTGATCATCTGATCTTCATCTGAAAGCTCATTAAGATCTCAGCATCGCTCCTCTATAATGTGTAATCCAATGAGAGTCTCTGACTGCTTAATCTAGCGGGTGTCAGGAGTGTGTGACAGGAGTGTGAGTCAGGAGTGAGTGTGTGTGTGAGGAGTATGTTGGGTTATTGATCAATTCCTCTGATCCAGCAGAGCAGCTCTCGCCTCTCCAAGGGAATAAACCACAGAACCAGGACACACACTGCTATTCTAAGACGACCAGCACTTCAATGCAGAACCACAGATGGAGGAGCCCGCACACACACACACACACACACACACACACATTCATACACTCATACTTGCACAGACTGACACACACACACACACACACACACACACACACACACACACACACAGTATATGAACTCTGCTCATAAACACACACACAATGTATATAAACACCAGTGGTGTAGTCAAGGCTATACACACGTATACTCCGTATGCCTACTTTTTTTGAGGATCATTATTTGCGTATACCCTCAGTATACTCACTTGATTTGCTGATTGGAATTCCCTAAATTGCATGTTCACATCCCCTTTAACTGTATACCAACTGGGTTTTTTACCTCGCATCTTAATTTGTTACGATTGGTGCAATTTGTATAAATCGCGCCATTCTCCGCCCCCTGACGAGCGCAGCAGCTGTGAGAAAATTTCATGAGTTTTTTGAAGACCACGCGAGTCAACTGAAGGCCCGTTTCCACTAAGTGGTACGGTATGGTACGGTTCGGTTTGGTACGCTTTTATAGCTGTTTCCACTGTCAAAAAGCGTACCGAACCGAACCGTACCGTAGCACTTTTTCGGCACCCTTTCAAAAGGGTACCAAACACGAGAAAGGGTCCCAAAAGGCGGAGCCACACGCACAGCTGAACGCTATTGGTTTACAGAGATACGTCATTCGCTTACGCAACAAGCCAGAATGAAAACAAAAAACCCGCCATGTTTAAAATACACAGCGAGAGATTACAGTGGAATGATTTATACATATAATAACGAGCCATGGTCGATCCGGGCTCAAACAAACCTTGTCGTCATCTTGATGAACAGCCATAAAGCCATGGAGTAGAGCAGATTTACCCTATGCCGCGTAGTTTTTTTTACAAAGCAGTCTGAAGTGCGAGCGGTTTCGCTTTCTTGCTTCACCGCGCATCTATATCTGAAATAACAAACTTGTTGAGCTGATGATAATAACCTGCGCTTGATTATTGACGTGCTTTTAAAACCCGATCCTGTCAGACACTGACAAACGCGAGAGTGAAGCGCAGAAAAAACAAGAGAGGAGCCGGAAAAAAAGGAGCACATTATTATTCAGCAAACATGAACACACTGCCCTGTTTAACTATTATTGTTATTATCACCTTTTGGACTAATATGAACCGGGAATGATGGAATTACTGAAGATTACAGACACAGATAAGAGGTTTTCACTCACTGTAGGCTATATTTTGTGTTGTTTTGAACCTAAATCCTGACGAAATGTCTGCTATATGTAGTTCTTCTGTAGTTGATAACATATCGGAGACTGTAAGGGGCTGTATGTGTTTATATATGTTTATTTATTTAGTTATTTAATATAATTACAGACGTTACAGTAGGCTGTTTCGCACTGTCATTGATCTGCAGTTATAATCAACTCATGTTCATAGTAAAGTTAGTAATAAACATTTCTACACAAGTATTGATGTGTGTAAAGCATCTGTGTTGTGAGAAGTGCTTCTCATATGATATGTGAATGACCCGTACAGCTTTATTATAGACATTTCCTTGAGCTAGAATGACATCGACTGAAACTTTCTGTTGTACACCACGGCCACCAAAAGGGTACCCTTGTTAGTGGAAATGCAAGCCTGATAAAGGTGACCCGTACCAAACCGAACCGTACCGTACCAGTCAGTGGAAACGAGCCATGAGTGATGATGTCTCGCTGAAACGCTCAAGTAAAATTATAAAACAGTATCTTCAGGCGTCGCTTTAGCCCTCCTATATTTATTTATATCTATTCAGCCCTCCTAAAAGTTTTGCGATTAGCTCATGCTGTACACTACTATATTATCGCCTCAGTCCCCTTTAATTTTGAATTATGAATTCGCCGGCAGACTTCCGCCGCTCCGTTTTCAGCTAATTTTATATTTAATCAGCAAATCACAGCTGTGCAGTGTGAGAGCACAAGGAGTGTGTGTTTATTGAAAGATTGTTATAATATCTGCATATACAGAAACACTTGTATCACTTGTACCCCAATGGGTCATGGAGGAGCAGTCGGGTTTCCCCATCTACTGTTTCCTCTGCGCTCCCCTCATCATCACAGCTGCTTCCTCCAGCGAAAATGCAGCTCTTAACACACATTTCACTATGTTTATTTCAAAATTAACTATGAAAATGAAACACATTACAGTGCATGTGGCATTAACTATAGCATACATTCATGCACAGGATTAACACAGTGACAGAACTTACTCATTGAATTTACTCATTTCAACTGCATATCAGCATGAAACATCACATTTTATCTTATTATTTATTTGTCCTATTATGACTTATATTATGATAGTGAAATATGTAAAATAGCCTGTACATTTTCATGTTCATATTTATGCCATTTTGACTTTATAAAGTGGCTGTTTTAATTAATGTATGGAAAAATTAATTGAATACAGAAAAAGATTTGTACTACAGTAAACTTGTATGTTGAGTCTATCTGGCTTATTCAGAACTCAAATGGCTTTGCCTGTCTATGAAATACAGTGCAATACTGCGAGTTTGGTATACAACCCTGCCATATTAGTCAAACATTATTAAGTGTATTATTTTAAATTCTTACTTACACGCGTAACAATATGCGAAGAGAAACTCAACTACTAGTATATAATAGCGACAGCAGAGTACAGACTCCTAATAGCTTGGTTTAAAGCAAGCATGCACAAATGTGACAATCAAACATAATGGCTGATTGATGTTTAAAGGGACCTATTAAATGTAAAGTAATAAGCCAGTAAAGAACGTTTCAATATTAAAATGCTTCATACTGTAGATTATTTGAAGTTTTGAAGAAGTGTGCTTTGCTTTTGTTTTCCTGATTTAAATTTTTTATTTTAAATTGACAGTTTATGTTAACAACATACAGTACTTGATATAGCTGTCTTGATTTTGTGTACAGTATTTAAACTTTTACAAGTCTCTTTAGAGTTAAACAGTTGGGTTTTACCACAGCGTAAAATATATTCAGCTAATCTCTGGGTCTGCTGAGGGCATTATTAGCTAAAGATAAATCATTGAATAGGATTAGATTATTAGCATCTCCCTTTAAAATGATTTTTTTTCTTTTTAAATGGATAGTTTTCCCAAAAAATTACTATTTTCTTCATTTACTCGACCTTTACTTGTTCCAAACCGGTTTGTCTTTTTTCCCTCTGTTGAACACAATAGAAGATATTTTGAAGAAAGCTGGAAACCTGTAACCATTGACAGCATTGACATAGTATTTGTTTTTCCTTTCATAGAAGGTAATAGTTAAAGGTAGCTGATGTTAAATTATATATATATATATATATATATATATATATATATATATATATATAGCTAATGAATGAAAGAAGCATTGACTTTCGTCGTTTATTTGCCTACTTTTATTTAAAATTTGGGTTGGGTGCAATAGTACACCACCTTTTTTTTAGGACTACACCACTGATAAACACATACACACATACATACTGTATATAAACTCTCTCAAGCACGTACACACGCGCACACACACACACACACACACACACACACACACACAGTGTATAAACTCTCTCACTCACATACACACACACACACACACACACACATATATATATATACTGTATATAAACACAGAACCACGCATAAACTGAAATGCGTGCACACACACACACACACGCACACACACAGGTTTACACTTTGCCCTCAGGTTTAGTTCACCTTCACACAGTTGCATCTGATGGAGCTGCAGACGCTCAGACTCAAAGCCTTATGCGTCATCACACTACCTGAAGGACAAGACACACACACACACACACACACACACACACACACACACACACACACACACACTAGCAGAATTAACACTGAACATGAAAACCCATAGGAAAAATACTACAGTAACCTACACTATAGAACTGTACTATAGTAATGGACTTGAATGAATCTGTTGTATTAATTCCAGCGATGCTGCTACAGTGATATAAACAATTACAGATCTTGCAACACATGTCTAAAGAAGCTGGAACAGAAGCAATTTAGGGCTAGTAACCAGGTGAATTAACAGGTGAACTGCTGAAATGATGTGATGTGAAACAGGTGATGTCAACAGGTGATTGATTGTAAATAATGATCTGCTACAAAAGCAACATCCAAGCAGGTCTAGTCCTTTAGGAGCAAAGTTGGGCTGAGGATTGCCAGTTTGCCAACAAATGTGGCAGCAAGAGAGGAACACATGTGGATATTTCACCTTCAACAGTGCAGAAAATCAATAAAAGATTGAAGGAATCTGGAGGAGTTTCAGTGCGTAAAGGACAAGAGCGCAAGCCTAAGCTGAACTGAGATCTCTGACCCCTCAGGGGGCGCTGCATCAAGAATCCTCATTCATCTATAAGCCAGATCTCCACATGGGCTCAGGACTACTGTGGTAAACAGCATAGGCTCATTCTGAAAATGTAGCCCTATATACCTTTCTGGAGATCGTGAATTATGTAGCCAGAGGTATGTATGGCTGCATTTCGTCTTTAAAGAGAATGTTACAGGGCGGTATGATGCCCTTTCTTTTCATGCTTACCAGCTGACCGCTTACCTTCCCACTGTAACCAGTTTGTCCCTTTAGCTTGCCATGTACATCGGCAGACTTGAGATGCAGAGAGAAGTTAACCATGACGACAAGGTTCTAGACCGGTAAAGAACAGTTCCAGAAAGCAGGTAAAACAAAAACAGAATCCAAAAAATACAATAAACAAGTAAATAACAGGGTGAGAATGTGGTAAAATCTGAAAACGTGGTCAAAGTCAGACAACGGGGTTTCTTTTTCTGGATTGCTTATGAAACTTATTGGTAAAGTTTATAGAAGAAGGAGGGTGAGTCAGTCTGGTGGGTTTACGTAAGAACAGCAGGCGTGAATGGCACTCGCGAGAAAAATTTTAGCCTGGGTTGGCAGCAAACCTTTATCAAGTACCCCAATATGGAGTTACATCCACAAATGCCAGTGAAAACTGTACTGTGCCAAAAGGAAGCCCTATGTTAACAGTGTCCAGAAGTGCTATTGACTTCTCTGGGCTCGGAGGTATCTGGGATGTACCATCACACAGTGGAGACGTATACTGTGCTCTGATGAATCAGTATTTCAGGTGTTTTTGGAAGAAATGAACACCATGTGCTCTGGACCACAGAAGAAAAGGATCATCCAGACTGTTACCAGCAACAAGTCCGAAAGCCAGGGTCTGTCATGGTACAAGGTTGTGTCAGTGCCCTTGGCAAACGTTACTTGCATTTCTGTGATGCTAAACCACATTCTGCAGACATTACAACATCTTGGCTATATAGAAAGAGGATACAGGCACTGGACTGGCCTGTCTGCAGTCCCGACTTGTCTCCAATAGAGAATGTGGGGTGCATTTTGAAATGCAAAATGTGACAACAAAGAACCCCATAGATTTGGCCGTACTTTAAGACTTGTTTGCAGGAAGAATGGGAAAAACATGACACCAGAAACACTTCATCACTTCATCTTCAGTCCCTAAAAATCTTTTAAGGCCCAATCCCAATTCGATTTTTGTACCCCTACCCCTTCGCTCTTGAAAGGAAAGGGCTTTAAAATGTACCCCTAAGAATTGGGACAGCACTACAGCACCTGCACACATCATCATATGTCATCGCAATCTCTTGCTTCATATGAGGTCTGACGATGGCGACTGCTGTAGTTATTCCAGTTGCGTTATTTTTGGTATTTATCTTCAGGAAATCACTGAAGGCAGATATTATGTTTTCATAACGATCTAATGTGACAGTATTGTGACATAACTGTACTGTGCATTTATACCATGGCCATATTCATGAATATAAACACAAGAAAACAACATTAACATTATAGCAGACACTGTAAACAGCTCATTCCCAGCCTTTTCTGACAGGGGATTTGAGTGTCATCGAGTGTCAGAATGTTGTGGGACTGCTGTACAGGAGTTATGATTATGAATTATAGATTCATAGGTTTTTATTTTAGCAGTTTTTTTAAAGCATGATGGTAAAACATGAATGCAGTTATGAATATATTAAAACATGTGCTTGTTTGTTGTAAAGAAACTTATAATAATGACAAAAAAATTCCAGGTGCAGGTATACTGCCGTTGTGGCTGGTGTATTCTGGGAAATTTTCATACCCCTTGGTTTCGAGTGTGGTCCTGAAAAATCTCCGTTTGAAGAGCTATCCAGCCCTTCCCCTTTAGCCCTACGCCTTCAAGCTAAAGAGAATTGGGACACCCCTACTCCTTCACGTGAACGTGCAAAACAAGCGGTAAAGGGAAGGGCTAAGGGGTAGAATTGGGATTGGGCCTAATGGCTTGTTTCCACTGACTGGTACGGTACGGTTTGGTACGGGTCACCTTTATCAGGCTTGCGTTTCCACTAACAAGGGTACCATTTTGGTGGGCGTGGTGTATGATAGAAAGTTTCAGTCGACGTCATTCTCGCTCGAATAAATGACTACAATAAAGCTGTACGGGTCACTTACATATCATATGAAAAGCACTTCTCACAACACAGATGCTTTACACACATAAATACTTGTGTAGAAATGTTTATTACTAACTTTACTATGAACATGAGTTGATTATAACTGCAGATCAAAGAAACAGCCTACGAAACAGCCTACTGTAACGTCTGTAAATGTATTAAATAACTAAATAAATGAACATATATAAACACATACAGCCCCTTACAGTCTCCGATATGTTACCAACTACAGAAGAACTACATATAGCAGACATTTCGTCAGGATTTAGGTTCAAAACAACACAAAACATAGCCTACAGTCAGTGTAAACCTCTCATCTGTGTCTGTAATCTTCAGCAGCACATGTAGCCTCTGTTAGACAGTAATTCTGTCATTCCCGGTTCATATTAGTATAAAAAGGTGAAGATAATAGTTAATCATGGCATTTTGTTCATGTTTGCTGAGAAATAATGTGCTCCTTTTTTCCGGCTTCTCCTTTGTTTCTTCACGCTTCACTCTCGCGTTTGTCAGTGTCTGACAGGATCGGGTTTCAAAAGCACGTCAATAATCAAGCGCAGGTTATTATCATCAGCTCAAGAAGTTTATTTCAGATATAATGTTAGACACGCGGTGAGCACTAGCAAGAAAGCCTCAGACTGGCTTGTAAAAAACTACGGGGCACAGGGTAAATCTGCTCTTCTTCTTGGCTTTGTGGCTGTTTATCCAGACGACGACAAGGTTTGTTTGAGCCCGGATCGACCATGGCTCGTTATTATATGCATTTATAATTCCGCTGTAATCTCTCGCTGTGTATTTCAGACATGGCGGGTTTTTTGTTTTCATTCTGGCTTGTTCTGTAAGCGAATGACGTATCTCTGTAAACCAATAGCGTTCAGCTGTGCGTGTGGCTCCGCCTTTTGGGACCCTTTCTCGTGTTTGGTACCCTTTCGAAAGGGTGGCGAAAAAGTGGTACGGTACGGTTCGGTTCGGTACGCTTTTTGACAGAGGAAACGGCCATAAAAGCGTACCAAAACGAACCGTACCGTACCGTACCACTTACACCATAAGTGTTGTGAAAAGGAATGGCAACATTACAAAGTGGTAAAAGCTTTACTGATACAACTTGTTTTGAAATGTGTTGCAAGAACCAAAATTCAAAATCATGAGGAAAGTATTAAATAATGTTTGTTGTATCGTCTGCAATGAAATACAAGTCAAAGTAAATTCAGAAATCACGACTTTATTTATTAGCATTTTCCATACTGTCCCAACTGTTTCTGATTTGGGGTTGTACTGTAATACACCACAGTTCACTATAGTAAATGACTAAAGTATACCATAGTATTTACAGCTAAGTTTCAAGATGGGTTTATACATAAATAAATAACAACAAAGTGTACAACTTACTGTTAAATTACATTTGTTTTATGGTAACCTTTTACAACAAGGTTGTATTAGTTAACGTTAGTTAATAGATTTGCTAAAATGAACAATCATTGAACAATAGATTTATTTATTAATATTAGTTAACGAAAATATTCATAACGAAATTCTTAACGAAAATGTTGGTTAATGAAAATATTCATTGTTAGTTCATGTTAACTCACAGTGCATTAACTAGTAATTAGCAAGTATATATTTGGATGTTAATAGTGCATTAGTAAACGTTGAACTATGATTAATTAATAAAAGCTGTACATGTGTTGTACATTCTTACTAATAATAAACACTTGAAGAGCATTTATTAATAGTTCGTGTTAGTAAATGCATTAACTACTGAAAGTTTATTGTAAAGTGGGACCGTTTTACATTTATTTTAAAAAAAGCCGACAGTGCGGTTGTGTGCGCATGCGCGGTTGTGAAAGAGCGCGCGCGCGCACACACACACAGATACAGATGAGGGTCTCGCGCTGGAGCTCAGTCAGTCTGAAGAGCAGCATCAGCAGCAGATCACACACTCTTTCACACACACACACTTTCACACAGAACACACTCTTCCAGCTGCTCCTCCAGACCCAGGACCCCACCGGCTCGGCTCGGCTCTGGTGCCCGCCTGTGAGCGCTGAATCCCGGCAGAGCGTCATGCTGTAGCGGCGTCCGTCCAGCATCAGTTTCCGCGTCGGGAAAGGAATGAGATCAGAGCATCAATGTTTCACTGGGGAAAGTGGAAGAAGAGGATGGGAGCGAACAGTTCATCCAAGAGGCCAGTGTTCGACGACAAGGAGGATGGTGAGAGATCAGCACTACATTATTAACCTTTCTGGCACATTTGCAAGCGATGTCAGGATTTTTTTCCGGTTGTATTTTCGGTAACACTGATGCAGAGTTTGCATGCATTTGAAAACGAACATGCACAAAAATAGTTTTTCAAGTTTGCAATTGAAGTGTGTTTATAAATTAGGGTATTTGGGTATAAATAAATCATTAATTATACCATGAAAAGTTAAATAATAAAATAATTTCTTCTTTTGAAAATTTTCCACAAGTGATGTCATTTTCCCCACAGTATTTACTGCCTGTTTGTCGGTAAAACTGAGGCAGAGTTTGCATGCATTTGAAAAATAGCTTGCACAATGTTGAATTGCAGAATTAATTTGAATAAATAAAATACGAAATATTTAAAACTGAATAAAAAGTTTTTTTACTCATTTTTTCCTATTTTACATCCCTAATCCCAACTGCTATCTTAACTATTAATAAACAGCTAATTAGTAGTTTATTCCCCACAGTATTTACTATTGTATTTGTCAGTAACACTAATGCAAAATTAGCATCCATTTGAAAATAAACATGCAATTACATTAACTTTGCACTTGATTAATTGATTAAATAAATGACAATATATAAATAAAACATTCAATATAACATCAAAAGTCGGAATCAAATGCATTAACCTGAATTTTCTGCATGCTTTTAATTAAATCATCAGTTTTTGTCTAATTTTTACAAGTGATGTCATTTTATCACCACAGAATTTCCTATTGTGTTTTTCAGTAACACTGATGCAGAGTTTGCATGCATTTGACAGTAAATATACACAATAATAGTTTTGGCAAGTTTGGAATTGAGGCGACACGGTGGCTCGGTGGTTAGCACTGTTGCCTCACAGCAAGAAGGTTGCTGGTTTGAGTCCCGGCTGGGCCATTGGCGTTTGCATGTTCTCCCAGTGTTGGCGTGGGTTTCTTCCGGGTACTCCAGTTTCCCCCACAGTCCAAACACATGAACTAAATTGGCCGTAGTTTATGAGTGTGTGAATGAGTGTGTGGGTGTTTCCCAATGCCGGGTGGGGCATCCGCTGTGTAAAACGTATACTGCAATAGTTGGCAGTTCATTCTGCTGTGGCAACCCCTGATAAATAAAGGGACTAAGCCAAAGGAAAATGAATGAATGAAGTTTGCAATTGTGATGTTTTATAAATGAGGGACTTTAATTCAATAAAAAACAATAAATAAAATAACAAATTATTCTATCAAAAGTTTTTAATTATATGCATTTACCCATTTTTCTGCCTACTTTTAATGAAATAAAGCACATATCACAGCTAGTAAACATCTTTATATCTTGCAAATCGTAGTCACAGATCATTGACAGCTTTAAAATGTTAAACTTAGTCTTTGTTATTAATAAAAATAACAATTATTTTAAGTACCAATTCTTACTATTAAGTAGTGTCTTATTACTTGTCTATTTTTAAGATATTGTCTCATTTATTATTTATAAAGCACATATTCTGCATGATCTTATTTTACACCCTTAATACTCAACACAACTATACTTTATAACTAGCTGCTAAACAGTAATTTGTTGAGCTTAAAGTCTTAATTAATGGTTTGTTAACAGTGTGAATTGTACATTAAATAAAGTGTGACCTATTTTTCGTCTGGAGAAGGTCTTATTTGTTTTAGTTTGTCTGCAATAAATAATAAAAGGTTTCACTTTATATTAAGTGGTTTTAACTACTATGTACTTACATTTAAGTTGTTATTATTATTTAAAAACATGGTTACACGTATGTTTTTAAAATGATCTGCATGTAATTACACATGTGCTTAATTTCTGAAAGGAAACCTGGTAAGGTTATTTTTTTTGTGTGTGAACAATTTTTACAACAATGATTTACTTCACGGTATAAAACAGTGGACAAACCCAACATTCTTTCAGTTAAATTTAAATTAAAATGTTTTAATGTTGCCCATATTTGACCCAGCATTGGGTTAAAACAACTTGCCATTTGTTTAGAGTGTAAAAGGCAATGTTTTGATTTAAAGGTAAATATTTAAAAGATTTTAATTTCAGTTATATGCTGAGATTTTTATTTTAGTCCTTATTGAGTAATTAAACTACTTTTCAGACATAATTAGAAGTACATCATACAATTTTAATGATGTAATTAGTCATCAGTAATTAATTATTTTACCTTAAAAATACTGTGGACAAACCCAATCCAATTAAATTGAAAATGTTAAATGACACCTTTTTAAACCCTACCATTGGGAAGGTTTGCCCATATTTGACCAACATTTAACAACCCATTATTTTTTAAGACACTCCCCCAGCTCTGCATTCTGCATTGCTTCAAAATGCTGATAGTGAATTTAACTGATCTCTTATTCATAAACTAAAATGAAAGTCCAACTGTGACATTTTACTCAATGCATTTTCTCTTCATGAGGCGGATTACATTTCAAATCCCATCCCAACACCAGAGATCTGCTGAAACACACACTGCTGGAACAAAACCTGCCAATTAAATCAGCTGCTGTTTAATTGCTTAATTAGCGAGGATTATGTAAATCTGTGGAGATGATACTGCTTGGATTGTGCTGGAGCGCAGCCTCACATAAAAAAAGATACTAGAGTAATTCATAGTAAATAATGTAGACTATAGTAAACTGCATTATACTGCTTATACTATAAGATTTACAACACTGATAATTAATGCTGCAGAGAATTATCTATAGTGAGCTGATAACCTGTAATAAATACTGTACTATACTTAAGTTTTTACTACAGTAAACTGTGGTGTATTGTTGCATAATATATTCTACAGGTGTAGAAAACAACAGTATTGGGTCATTTGATGATACTACTATGGTTGTACTATAGTTGTATAGCTATGTTACCATAGCAACTATAGAATCACCATAACACAACAGTTGCTACAGTTGTTGTGTTACCATAGCAACTATAGAATCAGCACAACAGATCAGTTAAAATAGTTGTTGAGTAACCATAGCAACTGTAGAATCAGGACAACAGATTAATCACTAGTTGTTTGTGTTACCATAGCAACAATAGAATCACCACAAAAGATCAATTGCTAGTTATTTTGTTACCATAGCAACTATAGAATGCCAACTGATGAATTGCTACAGTTGTTGTGTTACCATAGCAACTGTAGAATCACCACAACAGATCAATTAATATAGTTGTTGTGTTACCAATAGCAACTGTAGAATCACCACAACAGATCAATTAATATAGTTGTTGTGTTACCATAGCAACTATAGAATCGCAACAACAGGTTAATTACTATAGTTGTTGTGTTACCATAGCAACTGTAGAATCACCACAACAGGTTATTACTATAGTTGTTGTGTTACCATGGTAACTGTAGAGTCACCACAACAGGTTATTTACTGTACTTGTTGTGTGACCATGGTAACTGTGGAATCAACACAACAGTATAATTGCTACAGTTGTCGAATTACCATAGCAAATGTAGAATCACCACAACAGATTCATTCAAGCACTTCACTATATTATGGTAAAAAAAAGTGTAGTATTTACTGTAAATGATTATATTATCTATTTATGTGTGTGAATGTTTCAGTCGCTCAGTAAAGACGAGAGCTGAGGTCTGCACTGTACTGTAGGTCCGAGTGTGTGTCAGAAATCAGGCCACTTCGCTGCGGATTCATGGTCATATGACGTGACTGGAGGGAAAGAGAGAGATGCGTAATGACCCATTTACTTACAGTATGGAGAGCACTAAAAATCACAGCACTAATGAATGTGGAAATAATTACACTGATGTGCTGGATAATGAGCGCAGTTCAGGACAGGACGGGTTACTTGTGTTTGTTTGATGGCAT
>NC_079447.1:419636-432136 GCF_903798145.1 Danio aesculapii | reverse complement strand
CTAAAGAGAGCCAATGATTGTGAGCTAGGCTTTACTATCAATGACTACACAATATATAGATTGAGATCTGAGAAATACAGTAGAGGTACTGTATGATACTGTATTTGTGTTCATGGTGTTTCTGTCAGATGTGTTTCTGAATGAACTGACAGTGTATAAAACACAACTGAGTTTTCCTCCTGTGTTTGTGCTGGAGGCAGAAAACTGTCAAAGGTCAACAGCAATGTGTGTGTGTGTGTGTGTGTGTGTGTGTGTGTGTGTGTGTGTGTGTGTGTGTGTGTGTGTGTGTGTGTGTGTGTGTGTATGACTCATTCCAGAATTGCAGGTACATTTCAGACAACTAGAATATATGCAACAAATGTATAATTTACAGTACACTGAATCCATTATTACATGTAAAATATTCAAAATGCTTTAATGTGATTGGGAACTTTTGATTTTGTAACTGATTACTGTAACTTAGCTGTCAACTACAGCAGAGTTGACAATAATGAAGTTGATGATGACAGAGTTGAGGACAACATAGTTGAGGATTACAGAGTTGAGGATAACAGAGTTGAGGATAACAGAGTTGATTATAACAGAGTTGAGGATAACAGAGTTGAGGATAACAGAATTGAGGATAACAGAGTTGAGGATAACAGAGTTGAGGATAACAGAATTGAGGATAACAGAGTTGAGGATAACAGAGTTGAGGATAACAGAGTTGAGGATGACAGAGTTGAGGATGACAGAGTTGACGATAACAGAGTTGAGGATAACAGAGTTGAGGATAACAGAGTTGAGGATAACAGAGTTGAGGATAACAGAGTTGACGATAACAGAGTTGAGGATAACAGAGTTGAGGATTACAGAGTTGAGGATGACAGAGTTGACGATAACAGAGTTGAGGATAACAGAGTTGAGGATTACAGAGTTGAGGATTACAGAGTTGAGGATAACAGAGTTGAGGATAACAGAATTGAGGATAACAGAGTTGAGGATTACAGAGTTGAGGATGACAGAGTTGAGGATAACAGAATTGAGGATAACAGAGTTGAGGATAACAGAGTTGAGGATAACAGAGTTGAGGATAACAGAATTGAGGATAACAGAGTTGAGGATTACAGAGTTGAGGATAACAGAGTTGAGGATAACAGAGTTGATTATAACAGAGTTGAGGATAACAGAATTGAGGATAACAGAGTTGAGGATTACAGAATTGAGGATAACAGAGTTGAGGATAACAGAATTGAGGATAACAGAGTTGAGGATTACAGAATTGAGGATAACAGAGTTGAGGATAACAGAATTGAGGATAACAGAGTTGAGGATAACAGAATTGAGGATAACAGAGTTGAGGATTACAGAATTGAGGATAACAGAGTTGAGGATAACAGAATTGAGGATAACAGAGTTGAGGATAACAGAGTTGAGGATAACAGAATTGAGGATAACAGAGTTGAGGATAACAGAATTGAGGATTACAGAATTGAGGATAACAGAGTTGAGGATAACAGAGTTGAGGATAATAGAATTGAGGATAACAGAGTTGAGGATAACAGAGTTGAGGATAACAGAGTTGAGGATGACAGAGTTGAGGATGACAGAGTTGAGGATGACAGAGTTGAGGATAACAGAATTGAGGATAACAGAGTTGAGGATTACAGAATTGAGGATAACAGAGTTGAGGATAACAGAGTTGAGGATAATAGAATTGAGGATAACAGAGTTGAGGATAACAGAGTTGAGGATAACAGAGTTGAGGATGACAGAGTTGAGGATGACAGAGTTGAGGATGACAGAGTTGAGGATAACAGAATTGAGGATAACAGAGTTGAGGATTACAGAGTTGAGGATAACAGAATTGAGGATAACAGAGTTGAGGATAACAGAGTTAAGGATAACAGAGTTGAGGATAACAGAATTGAGGATAACAGAGTTGAGGATTACAGAATTGAGGATAACAGAATTGAGGATAACAGAATTGAGGATAACAGAGTTGAGGATAACAGAGTTGAGGATAACAGAGTTGAGGATAACAGAATTGAGGATAACAGAGTTGAGGATAACAGAATTGAGGATAACAGAGTTGAGGATGACAGAGTTGAGGATAACAGAATTGAGGATAACAGAGTTGAGGATTACAGAGTTGAGGATAACAGAATTGAGGATAACAGAGTTGAGGATAACAGAGTTGAGGATAACAGAGTTGAGGATAACAGAATGAGGATAACAGAGTTGAGGATTACAGAGTTGAGGATTACAGAGTTGAGGATAACAGAATTGAGGATAACAGAGTTGAGGATAACAGAATTGAGGATAACAGAGTTGATTATAACAGAGTTGAGGATAACAGAGTTGAGGATAACAGAATTGAGGATAACAGAGTTGAGGATAACAGAGTTGAGGATAACAGAATTGAGGATAACAGAGTTGAGGATAACAGAGTTGAGGATAACAGAGTTGAGGATGACAGAGTTGAGGATGACAGAGTTGACGATAACAGAGTTGAGGATAACAGAGTTGACGATAACAGAGTTGAGGATAACAGAGTTGAGGATTACAGAGTTGAGGATGACAGAGTTGACGATAACAGAGTTGAGGATAACAGAGTTGAGGATTACAGAGTTGAGGATTACAGAGTTGAGGATAACAGAGTTGAGGATAACAGAGTTGAGGATTACAGAGTTGAGGATAACAGAGTTGAGGATAACAGAGTTGAGGATAACAGAGTTGAGGATAACAGAATTGAGGATAACAGAGTTGAGGATAACAGAATTGAGGATAACAGAGTTGAGGATTACAGAATTGAGGATAACAGAGTTGAGGATAACAGAGTTGAGGATAATAGAATTGAGGATAACAGAGTTGAGGATAACAGAGTTGAGGATAACAGAGTTGAGGATGACAGAGTTGAGGATGACAGAGTTGAGGATGACAGAGTTGAGGATAACAGAATTGAGGATAACAGAGTTGAGGATTACAGAGTTGAGGATAACAGAATTGAGGATAACAGAGTTGAGGATAACAGAGTTGAGGATAACAGAGTTGAGGATAACAGAATTGAGGATAACAGAGTTGAGGATTACAGAATTGAGGATAACAGAATTGAGGATAACAGAATTGAGGATAACAGAGTTGAGGATAACAGAGTTGAGGATAACAGAGTTGAGGATAACAGAATTGAGGATAACAGAGTTGAGGATAACAGAATTGAGGATAACAGAGTTGAGGATGACAGAGTTGAGGATAACAGAATTGAGGATAACAGAGTTGAGGATTACAGAGTTGAGGATAACAGAATTGAGGATAACAGAGTTGAGGATAACAGAGTTGAGGATAACAGAGTTGAGGATAACAGAATTGAGGATAACAGAGTTGAGGATTACAGAGTTGAGGATTACAGAGTTGAGGATAACAGAATTGAGGATAACAGAGTTGAGGATAACAGAATTGAGGATAACAGAGTTGATTATAACAGAGTTGAGGATAACAGAGTTGAGGATAACAGAATTGAGGATAACAGAGTTGAGGATAACAGAGTTGAGGATAACAGAATTGAGGATAACAGAGTTGAGGATAACAGAGTTGAGGATAACAGAGTTGAGGATGACAGAGTTGAGGATGACAGAGTTGACGATAACAGAGTTGAGGATAACAGAGTTGACGATAACAGAGTTGAGGATAACAGAGTTGAGGATTACAGAGTTGAGGATGACAGAGTTGACGATAACAGAGTTGAGGATAACAGAGTTGAGGATTACAGAGTTGAGGATTACAGAGTTGAGGATAACAGAGTTGAGGATAACAGAGTTGAGGATAACAGAGTTGAGGATAACAGAGTTGAGGATAACAGAGTTGACGATAACAGAGTTGAGGATAACAGAGTTGAGGATTACAGAGTTGAGGATGACAGAGTTGACGATAACAGAGTTGAGGATAACAGAGTTGAGGATTACAGAGTTGAGGATGACAGAGTTGACGATAACAGAGTTGAGGATAACAGAATTGAGGATAACAGAGTTGAGGATAACAGAGTTGACGATAACAGAGTTGAGGATAACAGAGTTGAGGATAACAGAGTTGAGGATAACAGAGTTGAGGATAACAGAGTTGAGGATAACAGAGTTGAGGATAACAGAGTTGAGGATTACAGAGTTGAGGATGACAGAGTTGACGATAACAGAGTTGAGGATAACAGAGTTGAGGATTACAGAGTTGAGGATTACAGAGTTGAGGATAACAGAGTTGAGGATAACAGAATTGAGGATAACAGAGTTGAGGATTACAGAGTTGAGGATGACAGAGTTGAGGATAACAGAATTGAGGATAACAGAGTTGAGGATAACAGAGTTGAGGATAACAGAGTTGAGGATAACAGAATTGAGGATAACAGAGTTGAGGATTACAGAGTTGAGGATAACAGAGTTGAGGATAACAGAGTTGATTATAACAGAGTTGAGGATAACAGAATTGAGGATAACAGAGTTGAGGATTACAGAATTGAGGATAACAGAGTTGAGGATAACAGAATTGAGGATAACAGAGTTGAGGATAACAGAATTGAGGATAACAGAGTTGAGGATTACAGAATTGAGGATAACAGAGTTGAGGATAACAGAGTTGAGGATAACAGAATTGAGGATAACAGAGTTGAGGATAACAGAGTTGAGGATAACAGAGTTGAGGATGACAGAGTTGAGGATGACAGAGTTGAGGATGACAGAGTTGAGGATAACAGAATTGAGGATAACAGAGTTGAGGATTACAGAGTTGAGGATAACAGAATTGAGGATAACAGAGTTGAGGATAACAGAGTTGAGGATAACAGAGTTGAGGATAACAGAATTGAGGATAACAGAGTTGAGGATTACAGAATTGAGGATAACAGAATTGAGGATAACAGAATTGAGGATAACAGAGTTGAGGATAACAGAGTTGAGGATAACAGAGTTGAGGATAACAGAATTGAGGATAACAGAGTTGAGGATAACAGAATTGAGGATAACAGAGTTGAGGATGACAGAGTTGAGGATAACAGAATTGAGGATAACAGAGTTGAGGATTACAGAGTTGAGGATAACAGAGTTGAGGATAACAGAATTGAGGATAACAGAGTTGATTATAACAGAGTTGATTATAACAGAGTTGAGGATAACAGAGTTGAGGATAACAGAATTGAGGATAACAGAGTTGAGGATAACAGAGTTGAGGATAACAGAATTGAGGATAACAGAGTTGAGGATAACAGAGTTGAGGATGACAGAGTTGAGGATGACAGAGTTGACGATAACAGAGTTGAGGATAACAGAGTTGACGATAACAGAGTTGAGGATAACAGAGTTGAGGATTACAGAGTTGAGTATGACAGAGTTGACGATAACAGAGTTGAGGATAACAGAGTTGAGGATTACAGAGTTGAGGATTACAGAGTTGAGGATAACAGAGTTGAGGATAACAGAATTGAGGATAACAGAGTTGAGGATTACAGAGTTGAGGATGACAGAGTTGAGGATAACAGAATTGAGGATAACAGAGTTGAGGATAACAGAGTTGAGGATAACAGAGTTGAGGATAACAGAATTGAGGATAACAGAGTTGAGGATTACAGAGTTGAGGATAACAGAGTTGAGGATAACAGAGTTGATTATAACAGAGTTGAGGATAACAGAATTGAGGATAACAGAGTTGAGGATTACAGAATTGAGGATAACAGAGTTGAGGATAACAGAATTGAGGATAACAGAGTTGAGGATAACAGAATTGAGGATAACAGAGTTGAGGATTACAGAATTGAGGATAACAGAGTTGAGGATAACAGAGTTGAGGATAATAGAATTGAGGATAACAGAGTTGAGGATAACAGAGTTGAGGATAACAGAGTTGAGGATGACAGAGTTGAGGATGACAGAGTTGAGGATAACAGAATTGAGGATAACAGAGTTGAGGATTACAGAGTTGAGGATAACAGAATTGAGGATAACAGAGTTGAGGATAACAGAGTTGAGGATAACAGAGTTGAGGATAACAGAATTGAGGATAACAGAGTTGAGGATTACAGAGTTGAGGATAACAGAATTGAGGATAACAGAGTTGAGGATAACAGAATTGAGGATAACAGAGTTGAGGATAACAGAATTGAGGATAACAGAATTGAGGATAACAGAATTGAGGATAACAGAGTTGAGGATAACAGAGTTGAGGATAACAGAGTTGAGGATAACAGAGTTGAGGATGACAGAGTTGAGGATAACAGAATTGAGGATAACAGAGTTGAGGATTACAGAGTTGAGGATAACAGAGTTGAGGATGACAGAGTTGAGGATAACAGAATTGAGGATAACAGAGTTGAGGATTACAGAGTTGAGGATAACAGAATTGAGGATAACAGAGTTGAGGATAACAGAGTTGAGGATAACAGAGTTGAGGATAACAGAATTGAGGATAACAGAGTTGAGGATAACAGAATTGAGGATAACAGAGTTGAGGATTACAGAGTTGAGGATAACAGAATTGAGGATAACAGAGTTGAGGATAACAGAGTTGAGGATAACAGAGTTGAGGATAACAGAATTGAGGATAACAGAGTTGAGGATTACAGAGTTGAGGATAACAGAATTGAGGATAACAGAGTTGAGGATAACAGAGTTGAGGATAACAGAGATGAGAATTACAGAATTGAGGATAACAGAGTTGAGGATTACAGAGTTGAGGATAACAGAATTGAGGATAACAGAGTTGAGGATAACAGAGTTGAGGATTACAGAATTGAGGATAACAGAGTTGAGGATTACAGAATTGAGGATAACAGAGTTGAGGATTACAGAGTTGAGGATAACAGAATTGAGGATAACAGAGTTGAGGATTACAGAGTTGAGGATAACAGAATTGAGGATAACAGAGTTGAGGATTACAGAGTTGAGGATTACAGAGTTGAGGATAACAGAGTTGAGGATAACAGAGTTGAGGATGACAGAGTTGAGGATGACAGAGTTGAGGATAACAGAGTTGAGGATAACAGAGTTGAGGATAACAGAGTTGAGGATTACAGAGTTGATTATAACAGAGTTGAGGATAACAGAGTTGATGATAACAGAGTTGAGGATTACAGAGTTGAGGATAACAGAGTTGAGGATAACAGAGTTGATGATAACAGAGTTGAGGATAACAGAATTGAGGATAACAGAGTTGAGGATTACAGAGTTGATGATAACAGAGTTGAGGATTACAGAGTTGAGGATAACAGAATTGAGGATAACAGAATTGAGGATAACAGAGTTGAGGATAACAGAGTTGAGGATAACAGAATTGAGGATAACAGAGTTGAGGATTACAGAGTTGAGGATAACAGAATTGAGGATAACAGAGTTGAGGATAACAGAGTTGAGGATAACAGAGTTGAGGATTACAGAGTTGAGGATAACAGAATTGAGGATAACAGAGTTGATGATAACAGAGTTGAGGATAACAGAATTGAGGATAACAGAGTTGAGGATTACAGAGTTGAGGATAACAGAATTGAGGATAACAGAGTTGAGGATAACAGAGTTGAGGATAACAGAATTGAGGATAACAGAGTTGAGGATAACAGAGTTGAGGATAACAGAGTTGAGGATTACAGAGTTGAGGATAACAGAATTGAGGATAACAGAGTTGATGATAACAGAGTTGAGGATAACAGAATTGAGGATAACAGAGTTGAGGATAACAGAGTTGAGGATAACAGAATTGAGGATAACAGAGTTGAGGATAACAGAGTTGAGGATAACAGAGTTGAGGATAACAGAGTTGAGGATGACAGAGTTGACGATAACAGAGTTGAGGATAACAGAGTTGAGGATAACAGAGTTGAGGATTACAGAGTTGATGATAACAGAGTTGATGATAACAGAGTTGAGGATAACAGAGTTGAGGATTACAGAGTTGATGATAACAGAGTTGATGATAACAGAGTTGAGGATAACAGAGTTGAGGATAACATAGTTGAAGATAACAGAGTTGAGGATAACAGAGTTGACGGTAACAGAGTTGAGGATAACAGAATTGAGGATAACAGAGTTGAGGATAACAGAGTTGAGGATAACAGAGTTGAGGATAACAGAGTTGAAGATAACAGAGTTGACAGTAACTGAGTGAACAATAACAGAGATACAAGACTAAATGTCCCTCAATACACATATAAACACTATCTAGAGATAACTCAATATAATTTGTGTTTTTAAAGGTTTATCTTGGAGAAGTAAAATATGCAGTTCTAGAATCAGCCAAATGCTTCTGTGTGTGTTTGTGTGTTTTTGGTGTCAGCAGGTGGATTGTATGTGTGTCTATTTATAGAGTGTGTGTATTATTGTGTGTGTATGGGTTTGTGTGTCAGCAAGTGGTATGTTTGTGTGTATGCTTAGTTGTGTGTTTTAGTGTCAGCAGGTGGTGTGTTTATGTGTGTATATGTGTGTGTGTGTGTGTGTGTGTATATGTGTGTGTGTGTGTGTGTGTGTGTATGTGTGTGTGTGTGTGTGTATGTAGTTAGGTGGTAATATGCGTGTGTGACTGCATGTGTTTCTGGTAGCTTGTGGTACATTTGTACCTCTGTAATCCTCTTTATCATACGCACTTGTACACAGCACCTTATATCAATATACAATGCAATACCTTCTACATTCGCACTTGTACACCTGTATATTTATAACAATCTGTACATACAACTCAACATCCAGGTTTCTTGACTAACCGCATCTGTTTAATGTTTATCTTTTCTTTTTTTTCATATTTATTTTGTGTTGTCACATGTCACTTTATGTACACTGGAAGCTTCTGTAGCCAAAACAAAATCCTTGTGTGTGTGAAGCACACTTGGCAATAAAACTGATTCTGATTCTGATTCTGATTTGCGTGTGTCTGTGTTTCTGGTCAGCAGGAGGCACATGTGTGTGTCTGTGTTTCTAAGTGTGTATCTCTGCTCAGCAGGTGGTATGTGTGTATATGTGTGTGTGTGTGTGTGTGTGGTCAGCAGGTGGTATATGGGTCATTCCTCCACATGTCCTTCAGTGATCATCATCCGCCTCAGCATGCGTTTGTGTGTGTGTGTGTGTGTGTTCTCTCATTAGTTCTTCACTCTGGGCTCTCGTTAAGCGTCTCCGGCTGATTGAGCTGAATGTGTGTAATTACTGTGTTTTAAAGCTGAGGCTGATTGGAGAGGCTCATCATCGCCGCTGTTTGTCTTCGTTTAGACGATTCTTAATTGATTCATAAAGAGTCGCTCGTTATTAAACTTGAGGAACTGCAGAATCACTTTCACTCAAAAGTTAAGAGAAAATTATGCAATTAAACACACAGAAATGATAAGTAACAGCTTAATACACACCGCATCTGATCAACAAAATATGCAAATATCTTTTGCTTTATTTTAATTATGTCTTTCTTTTCTTTTTTATTTATTTACCAAGGCAAGGCAGGTTTATTTCTATAGCACATTTCATACACAATGGCAATTTAAAGTGCTTTACATAAACAAGAATAAAAGAAACAAGAAAATTATTGATTAAAAGAAATAAAAGTGATTAAAAACAGTAAATGAGAATGTGTTAAACATGCTATAAAAGAGTGAAGAACAGAAAGACACTATAGTGTGTGTGTGTGTGTGTCGCAGCACAGTGCTCATTCAGTAAAGGCACAGCTAAACAGATGTGTGTTCAGTCCTGATGTGAATGTGCCTAATGTTGGAGCACATCTGATCATTTCTGGAAGCTGATTCCAGCAGCAGGGGGCGCTGTTAGTAGCTGATTCCCCCTGCTCTGACTGAACTCTTGGAGTTTCTAGTTGATTTGATCCTAAAGATCTGAGTGATCTGTTATGTTTGTGTTCAGTCAGCATATCTGTAATGTATTGAGCTCCTAGGCCATTCAGTGATTTATAGAGCAGTAATAATACTGTAAACTCTATTCTGAATGTAACTGAGAGCCAGTGTAGAGACCTGAGGACAGCTGGGATGTGCTCTGATTCTCTGGTACTGCTCAGAATCCTGGCTGCAGCGTTCTGGATGAGCTGTAACTGTCTGACTGTGTTTTTGGGAAGGCCAGTGAGGAGGCCGTTACAGTAATCCACCCTGCTGCTGATAAAAGCATCAACAAGTTTCTCTGAGTCCTCACTGGAAACAAAGCATCTGACTCCTGCAATGTTTCTGAGATGATAGTAATGATAACACATGATGATAACATGTCAATGTATTTTTAATCATTTTTATTCTTTGTTGTTTTTATATTTTATATTTGTTCATGTTATTCTTGTTTGTGTAAAGTCTCTGCTTGATCATGTCTTGTTGCTGTCTGTCTTTTTTCTGCGTCTATCCTTATATCTGACCTGATTCTCCATCACTGAAGAGATATATCCCAAGGGTGGGCGGGGAGAATCTACTTTGAGTGGGTGGGGAAAACTAGCTCATTTGCATTTAAAGAGCCCTTATTACGGGTTTTTGAAAATGAGCTTCATGCAGTTTGTAACACAGCGCTAAGTGAATGAACATCTGAACGTGCAGCGTGTTTAAAACTATTGATTCTTTAACGAAATAGTTGACCCAGAGTCAAATAAATGACTCTAGTTGGGTTCGGATTTTTTGTCTGAACACATCAACGTCGACACGACATCACCAAATATGTAGTCCTGGATCCGGTAAAACATGAACACGCCTTTCCCTTCAGGCAATAGCGGAGCGCAGGGGATCACGGGACTGATCATGACTGAAGATGACGATCACTGACAGATGGAGATTCAGGCAGTTCATTTTCACAACACCACTGTATAGCCAACCCTGTGCTGTGTGTGTTCCTATCATTTCCTCTGATGATTTCTCTGATGATTGATCAGTAACCTATGCTGCAGCGCAGGATTCACTGGCCATTTGCTATTAGAGGAAGAAGCAGCAGAGACTATTATGTGTGGGACTCTGTCAGACTTTACAGGGACTTTGTCAGTAACTGGTACAGTTCATATGGATCAGATCTTGTAAGTGTGGTTAAAATTGTTGCCTCATTTTGTGTAGTAAATATGTGTTTAATTGTGTGTTGTAAGTTGTAATTGCCCCGTGTGGCTTGTAATCACGTATCTATTATAGATCAGTGCTTATTCTGTATCTCTCAGATTAAGTCTGTATGGGGCTGTTCACATATCACGTCTAAATCCACGGTAAAATCGCGATGCGTGCTCCTTCCTTTACTGATTTAAATGCATTTCTGAACTCACAATCCTCTGTGTTTGCCTTTGCGGTGGCCTCCATCAGCTGTTCCTCATACACGCGATGGTCAATTTTCAGAACGGTTCAGATTTTGCCACTGTGTGGATTAATACTGAATGTGTGTCGTTGTTATTGCTTAGGGTTGTGGTTATAAATAGAGCGTTATTGCTGGTGTTTAACTGCATTGCTTTAATGCGTTTGTGCATTGGGCTCATATACTCTCTCTCTCTGCTAATTCATAGCTGTGGTGGGCGTTTCTCTCTGTGTTGCACTGAACGCATTTGACCAATCACGACAGACTGGGTCATTGGTAGGCGTTTCCACAGATTCCCTCATTAATTCTGTTTATTTACTAGAGTAAATGTGTGTAAATCTATATTCATTCAGTTTTTATATGAATTACAGTAATATTATTGACTAATATGAAAATATTCATCTGATTTATGTACAGTGCAGTTTGTAAAATATTTTCTGTGTTTTAGCTGAGATATTATATAAGAGATGTGCTTTGTTTATCAAATAAAGTGGATCTAATTGGATTTGCATTTTAAACATTAAATAAAAGTTAAAAAGGTATTATTTTTTATTTCATATATTAAGGTTTTAGTTATGATATTCCCAAAATAATTACGCATTAAGATTTTTAACACAATTCTGCGCAGAAATAGCAAAAAACGTCTGCAGATTCTGTCTGGCCCTAGTCATTGGACCAATCAGCACAGGTTAGCATCACGCTAAGGAGGGGTTTGAAAACAAATGAATCGCTGAAGGAATCATATGAGAGTCGCTGGGATAATCAGGTAAAAATAAATGCAGATTATAAGACAATGAAAGTGTTTTTGACCTTACATTTAGATCAGCCTGCTGTTGGAGACCCCCAAAACCAGAATATGACCTTTATAATGCATAATAAGGGCACTTTAAAGGCACAGGTGGATAAATATCTACAAGTTCCAGTTGGCTTTATTGTCATTTCAACAATATACAGTGCAGTATACAGTGAAACGAAACAGTGTTCCTCCAGGACCAAGGTGCTAAATCACACAACATAAATCGACAACAGGACACAGGACTGTGCACTACTATTAAATAATCATGAGAATGAAATAAAATAAGATGAACTAAAATAAATAAATGAAATTAGACTATGAATAATACAACTCTCTCTGACACATCCATGTCGATCTTTAGGCAGGTGTAATCAGTGATCTAATGGGTATGTTGAGCTGAAACTGTCTGGAGACAGAAGATTCAACATCCTGTGAAAAGGTCAAGTGGAAGGCCTTTAAAT
>NC_079447.1:407136-414636 GCF_903798145.1 Danio aesculapii | reverse complement strand
TTAGGTTTTTTAAGTTCTGGGTATGTTCAGGTTATGTTCTGGATATGTTCAGGATATTTACAGGTTATGTTCTGGGTATGTTCAGGTTATGCTTTGGGTATGTTCAGGATATGTTCAGGTTATGTTCTGGGTATGTTTTGTTATGTTCTTTATGTTTAAGTTATGTTCAGTTTACGTTCTGGTTATTTTTGTGGTATGTTCAGGATATGTTCAGCATATGTTTAGCTTATGGTGAGGTAATGTATTGGTTATTTTCAGGTTATGTTCAGGTTATGTCATGACTATGTTCAGGGTTTAGAGATTACAAACTAAGATTCAACCAATTAACTGTAAGCTGCTGATTTACCTTCATCTGCACATTAATGAGCTCAGGATCAAAAACCAGAGTTGACAGAGAAAGCTAATGATCAGCATCATACCAACAACGCCTGTCTGCACTTGTTTGGTTTAGTCGACTCTAAATTAATCCTGTAATCCTGAGTTTGTTAAACCAGCATTGTGAAACAGGCCCCCAACATTAGTCTGTGGGTTTTAGGTGTGTTGTTTTGTGTCTTATCGTGATCTGTTTTTCAGCCTGTGTGTGTTGAATGGCTGTTTATGCTCAGGTAATGATCAGGTTATGTTATAGTTATGTTCAGATTGTAGTCTGGTTATGTTCAGGTTATGTTTTCAAGTTATGTTCTGGATATATTCTGGCTATGTTCAGGAGACATTCTGATTACGTCCTGTTTATTTTCAGGATATGATTTGGTTATGTTCGGGTTATGTTTTGGTTATGTTCAAGTTAAATTTAGTTTTGTGTTCTGGTTATGCTCAGGTTATCCAGTTATTTTCAGGTTATCAGTCTGTATGTGTGATCTGTTTTTTAGCCTGTGTGTGTTTACTGCCCCTGAGCGTGTTTGTGTGTATGTGTGTGTGTGTGTGTGTGTATGGGGAATGGCTGTTTTCTCTGTCGATGGCTCTGCCTCCTACAGACGGCCGTATTGATCATCTAGAGATCCTGAAGCTGGTGTTTTTGGCTCCAGGGACGCTCTGGATGTTTCAGAGGCCAGACATCATGACGTCTGATTTACGAGGAACATTATGTGCTGCTCTTTGCTTTCTCGCTGTGCATTTAGCTCTTTTTTCTGTCATAAATTTTAGCTGCAGGCAAAACCAAAGACATGTTCAGTATAAATGTTCTACGGAGAATAATAGACATGAGAGAAAAATCTAAGAGAGAAAATGAATGCAGACGTGCAGGCCCAGCACAAATAATGGATTAGGTGTATATATTGCCATTTACAGAAAAATAAAGAGACAGAGATTGAGTCAGTGCACTCCACAGGCAAAGATTGAACTCTCATATGTAGATGAAACTTTACTGATTAAAAATAACGTTTTATTTAATGAAGATTTATATATTTGTATATTTATTAAAACAAAAATGACTATTAAGCTAAAACTTCTTATATATACTGTAATGGATATTATAAATAATATATATATATATATATATATATAAATAACCTAAATCATAATCTTCACTAAACTTTGTCACTTTGCTCACAGTTTCTGGGCTGCATCTTAATCTCTGCACACATCACTTTATTATATATGTCAATCTATGTTTTTATAAGGAATGCATGTTTTGCTTTAATTTTATTTATATAATAAGAAATATTAGTAATTTGCCAACATTTTTATTACAATCTATGGTACATATAACTGTCAGTACATTAGTTTTTTATTGTATATTCTTTTTTTTATCTGGCAATATTATTTGTGCGTACATTACATTTATTTATTATTATTATTATTATTATTATTATTATTATTATTATTATTATTATTTATATTATTATTTTGTTTTATTTAATATTATCTATAGTTTTTTTCCTCATCTTTTCCTCCATTTTTCTTTTTTTTTCATTCTTCGTTCGTTCTTTCTTTCTTTTTTAGTTCTTCCACTTTTCATTTGTTGTCTTTCGTTTGTTCGTTCTTTATTTTGTTCTTTCATAATTTCGTTTGTTCGTTCTTTCAGCCTTTGTTTCTATTGTTCTTACTTTCTTTCGTTCTTTCATTCTTTCGTTTGCTCATTCTTACATTCTTTCTTTTGTTCTCATTTGTTCTCTTTTCTCTTTCTTTTTTCGTCCGTTCCCTCTTGATATTTCTTTCATTTTTTAATTTGTTCTTTTTCTTTTGTTCTTTCGTTCTCTTTCGTTCATTTTTTCTGTCTTTCGTTCATCTGTTCTTTCTTTTATTTTGATCTTTATTTTGTTCATTCGTTTGTTCTTTCTTTATTCATTCTTGTTTTCGTTCTTTCATTCTTGCTTGTTCTTTTGTTTGTTCATTCATTCTTTTGTTCTTTCGTTCTCTTTCGTATATTTGTTATATCAATCATTCATTCTTTCATTTTTCATTTGTTCTCTCATTCTTTTGTTCTTTCATTTTTCTTTCTTTTGTTCTTTCTTTTGTTCATTCGTTCGATCTTTCATTCGTTGTTGCTTTTGTTCTTTAGTTTGTTCTTTTGTTTTTTTATTCTTTTTTTTGTTCGTTTGTACCCTCTTTTGTTTGTTCTTTCTTTTATTTGTTTATTCTTTTGTTCACTTGTTGTTTCGTTTTCCTTCGTTCATTCGTTCATTCTTTCTCTTTCCTTCTTTTGATGTTTTATGCATTCTCTTTAATTTTTTCTTTTTTCTTTCTTTCGTTCTTTTTTCTTTCATTCTTTAGTTTGATCATTCTTTCTTTTGTTCGTTCATTCCACACACACACACACACACACACACACCACACACACACAATATATTTAATTGTTGAATGTTGACAGTCAGTTATGTTGTATATTTGGTCGTACATATTTGTGTTTTCTGTAAATGTAGTCATATCAGCTCAGTAAAAATAATATAATAATAAAGCATCTGTCCTTCACATTGAGTAAGAGAAAGTGTATAATGCCCATCCTCAATCAGAGGAGAACAGAAGCTGAAATAAGGAGACAGAGTTGTGTGTTGGTCTCTAATGAAAAGCGTGTCATTAATGTGTGTGAAAGTCGGAGTTTCTGCTGATGTTTCTGGCTTTATGTCAGATTTTACCCATCATGCCTTGGTGTGTTTGTGCCGCCAGCCGTTCGTGCCCTTGATTGTGATTAATAAGGAAAAGCTTATGAGAACTGCATAATCTCTTTCTGCATAATTAATGGAAAAGCATGACAGCATCTCCAAACAAATGAGGGTTGTGCTGAGAGACACTTGAGTGACGACCTGTGTGTGTGTGTGTGTGTGTGTGTGTGTGTGTTTGAGTTCATGTGTGTTTAAGTGAAGTGAATGTGTGTGTTTGATTTAGTGTGTGTGTGTGTGTGTGTGTGTGTATGTATGCGTGTGTTTGAATGTGTTTCAGTTAATGTATTTGTTTGAGTGTGTATGCTTGAGTGTGTGTGTTAGAGTTAATGTGTATTTGAGGTAATGTGTGTGCTTTTGTGTGTGTCATTGAGTGTATTTAAGGGTGTATTTGAGTGTGTGCGCGTTTGAGTGTTTATATAGGTGTGAGTGTGTGTGTGTGTGTGTGCGTGTGTGTGTGTGTGTGTGTGTGTTAATGTGTTTGAGTGTGTGAGAGAAAGTATGGGTGTGTGTGTGTGTTTAGTTAATGTGTGTGTGTGTGTGTTTGTCTGTGTGTTTATGTGTTTGCTTGAGTGTGTGAGGGAATCTATGTGTGTGTGCATGTGTGTGTGTGCGTGTGTGTGTGCGCATGTGTGTGTGTGTTTAGTCAATGTGTGCGTTTGTCTGTGTGTTTGAGTTTATTTAGTGTTTATATATAAGTGTATGTTTGTGTGTATGTGAGTGTGAGTGTGTTTGCATGTGTGTTTGTGTGCATGTGTGCGTGTGTGTGTGCGCATATGTGTGTGTTTGAGAGAGTGTTTATATTGGTTTGAGTAAATGTGTGTGTGTGTGTTAATGTGTTTGAGTGTGTGAGAGAAAATATGTGTGTGAGTGTGTGTGTGTGTGTATGTGTGTGTATGTGTGTGTGTGTGTGTGTGTTTAGTTAATGTGTGTGTGTGTTTGTCTGTGTGTTTAGATTAGATTAGATTAGATTCAACTTTATTGTCATTACACATGTACAAGTACAAGGCAACGAAATGCAGTTTAGGTCTAACCAGCAGTGCAATAGCAGCAAGTGCAGGATACAGGTATAAGTTATAAAGTGCAGTTATAGAAAAACTATGGTGATATTTACAGATGGATGTACTATCAACATTATATACAGGTTGTATTAGCTATGAACAGATTTACAATAAATGAATATATGTACAGGATGCTATTAATATTCAGAAGTGTGCAGATAGATAGACATAATTACAGATGTATATGTGCTGTGGGTATGTCCAGTTCAAATAAATGAATCAGTGCAATGAATATGTGCAAACTTTAAATGTGCAAATGTTAAATAGTGCAGTGATTGTGAGGAGTATAAGTTAGAGGAGTGTGGGGGGTGTATTGGGGGGGGCAAAAGAGTCAGTGAGGGGCAGAGTTCAAGAGGGAGACAGCTCTGGGGAAAAAGCTGTTCCTCAGTCTGCTGGTTTTTGTCAGGAGAGAGAACAGTCTGTGAGCAGGGTGAGAGGTGTCCTTAAGAATACTGCGTGCTCGGCGCAGACAGTGTTTCTTCTGGATGTCCTCAATGGCTGGCAGTGTAGTCCCTGTGATGCGTTGGGCAGTTTTCACCACCCGCTGCAGTGCCTTACGCTCAGCAACAGAGCAGCTTCCATACCAGACTGTGACGCAGTTGGTCAGGATGCTTTCTATTGTGCAGCGGTAGAAGTTCACCAAGACGGCTGATGAAAGCTGGTTCTTCTTAAGTTGCCTCAAGAAGAATAGGCGCTGGTGAGCCTTCTTGACCAGGCTGGAGGTGTTGGTTTATGTGTAGGTGTTGGTATATGTGTTTGCTTGAGTGTGTGAGGGAATCTATGTGTGTTTAAGTGTGTGTGTGTTTAGTCAATGTGTGCGTTTGTCTGTGTGTTTGAGTTGATTTATTGTTTATATATGAGTGTATGTTTGTGTGTATGTGAGTGTGTTTGCATGTGTGTTTGTGTGCATGTTCATGTGTGTGTGTGTGTGTGTGTGTGTGTGTGTGTGTGCATGAGACAGGGATTCACTAGAGATTCTGCTGGAATGTTCAGTAATTTACATAAATCTACATATGAATGAGAGCAATGAAGAAACAAGGAGAATCTGCATTTGACAAAACTGCTGTTTTACAGTCAGAATCTGGAGGATCCTTATATTATAGAACAGCAGTTTCACTGCTTCCATACAGCCATTACAGTCTCATTGAGATGCGTTTATAGTTTTCTATTATTTTGGGTATATATATATATATATATATATATATAATATGTTTAATGGATTTTTTCGACACATTTCTAATCATAATAGTTTTAATAACACATTTCTAAAAACAGATTTATTTGATCTTATCTTTAGCTTAAAGTGACATTTAAAGGCTTAACTAGGTTAATTAGGTTAATTAGGCAGGTTAGAGGAATTAGGCTAGTCATTGTATAATGATGGTTTGTTCTGTAGACTATCTGAAAAAAATATAGCTTAACCTCTTAAGGCTCAAGGTGTTTTTTTACATGCATTTTTTATTTCTCTTTGCTATTAGGGCTTATTAGAATCTAATTAGAATAAAATCTAAGTATCATCTTTTGATATGATGTACTTTTAGAGAAAAGTGATGTCCATATATGTGCACTCGTGGTCCAAATTTACATAAAACACTTTTTCCTGAATGTTTTTATGCATATATAAAATAGAATTTTTTTTAAACTTGCTTTGACTATCAGAGAGTAAAAACAACTTTTTCCCCCATTTTGGACAGTTAAAAACAGTGTTTGGGACATTTCATATGCTGCAAAACAGTTTCAGGATGACCCTGTGTGTCTGTAAAACAATATAAAACATTCAAAGTATTATAAATGGCCACATAAGCGCTAAAATGTGCTGTCCACGAATGAGGACACTCAAGCCCTAGGAGGTTAAAGGGGCTAATAATATTGACCTTAAAATGGTTTTTAAAAAATTAACAACTGCTTTTATTCTAGCTGAAATAAAACAAATAAGACTTTCTCCAGAAGAACAAATATTATCAGACGTACTGTCAACATTTTCTTGCTCTGTTAAACATCATTTGGGAAATATTTAAAAAAGAAAAAAGAAATTAAAGGGGGCTAATAATTCTGACTTCAACTGTATATCTATATCTATATATAAGTTATTATAATATATTTAGTCATTATAAGCTTTTATATTTTTGACGAAGTTTTAGTTGTAATGTCAGTTTTAGTTATCAGTAATAACATCAGTTTCATTATGTCATTTTAATAACTTTATTTCAGACTCAATCAGTCATTTCCATATTTTGCTGACAATTATTTTTTCTTTGTATGTGTGTGTTATAATTTTAGCTGATGCTTTTATCCAGCATGGTTTATACAACAATGGTCACATATTTAATGCAATATTTAACATCAATGCAAAGCAGTAAAAGTAAAAGCACTTACAAATTGCAGCAACAGCTGAAACAGTGCTGGGTGATCGCAAACAAATCATTCTTTTTAATCAGATATTCTAAGTGAACCAGTCAAACCAGTTCACCAAATCGAACTGAATTATTTGAAATGATTTGTAGCTCCAGTAAGCAGTTATCCACAAATTACTTACTTTTTTAAAATGCCTGATTTTGACCCCTCTGACTTTAAATAAACCCTGAGCTATTCAGTTACTAGAACAATATAGAGTGAGATCAGATTTGAGAAGCTGTGAACTGATAATACTGCATGTGTGATTCAGCAAATGAATCAAACACAAATACTACATGTCAGCGCAGTACCGTCAATATCATGCTTCATTTGGGTTGTAAAACTTTTTAGATCATGGTGATGTTTAACTGACTGAAATTATGATGGCTGACTATATATTTTGATATGTTGAGTTCTTACATGAAAGGATTGTCATTAAATTATCACAGATGACAGCATTACTTTGTAGCATAAAAGAACCAGTGATCCATTTTTTGAACTGGTTCATTGAAACGAACCGTCCGAAAGATTTGAACTTATCACTTTTTTTTAAATTGCAATATAATGCAAATACAAGAAGGCAAAATTCAAATAAACACTTTCTAAACTTGCCATCACTACAAGGTAGGCGGCAAAAATAAAACAACAACAACAACAACAAGACAACAGTCCAAAAGTCTTAAACACAGAAGAACAAAAATGATGTGTGAATGAAAGGTGTATTTGGAGTCCAAGTAATTAATGATAATGTCCTTCAGCTGTGTGTGTAATCAGAGTGAAGTTGAATTAGGTGTGTGAACACAGGGTATGATGGGAGATGTAGTTCGGATGAGTGATAGTGACTGTTTATTCATTCATTCATTCATTTTCCTTCGGCTTAGTTCCTTATTTATCAGGGGTCGCCACAGCAGAATGAACTGCCAACTATTCCAGCATATGTTTTACAC
>NC_079447.1:317136-402136 GCF_903798145.1 Danio aesculapii | reverse complement strand
AATCTGGTAATGTTTAGGTTATATTCAGGTTACATTCAGGTTATGTTCAAGTTATGTTCAGATTATGTTTAGGTTATATTCAGGTTATATGCAGGTTATGCTCAGGTTATATACAGGTTATGTTCAGGTTATATTATAGATTTTATCTTCTATTGTGTTGTGATCTAAATTTAAACAAAACGGATGAGAACATTTTGTTTTGGTTATGTTATGTTCAGGTTATGTTGAGGTGATGTTCTAGTTATGTTCCAGTTACAATATGCATTTCATGTGCTATTGTGTTGTATAGTAGCTTATGGATCACGATTAAACATATGTGCGGCTTGGTTTTCTCCATTGGGATCTGATTGGATGGTTGTGCTTTGCTATTGGTAGATCTCTTGTGAGTGACAGCTTGTCCACCAATCAGAGAAGAGATGTTGATAAAGATTAAAGATTACATGACAACTGAAGTTCAACTTTTTTCATAAAGGATTCAGTATTTAATTTAGATTTCACAATGATTTCATTATCATAATTGTCATCACGTGTGCTTTATTGAGGAATTTTATTGAGACTATGATAGTCTTTATTGAATTCTGGAAATGTAAAAATACAGACCCTGCGAGTGTGGATTCATTTCCAGCAAACAAATGGCTCAACATTAGTCATCAGAATGACTGCTGTTTTTAAAGCTTGCCCACAGACTCCATTTACTTGCTGTTTAATGCCAAACCTCTTTCTGTGACTAATTCTGTAAACACTGTTCACTTCCAGCTTCACAATTTAATCCAGCCTCGGGGACAAAATACACAAAAATAAGGGCAAAATTGCACCTGCACAGTTAAAATTAAATATGACTGGTGCAATTAACATCAAATACGAATATTAAATCAAAGCATTGACTGTAGCATTGCATTTAAATCTGTTCATGTTGCATCAAATACTTTTTTCTTAGTCACATGTATAATTTTAAATCATTAATGCAATAATTGTGAATGATTTTCAATATTGCTTTTGTCATACTACTACTGTCCGAGCTATTTATCTACTTATAATCTACATTAAACAGTCAGTTTCACCATCAGCATGGCAATGTGTGACTCTGCAATAGTCACATCACAGGATCTGCAATGTCAAGTTGTGATTATAATTAACCAGAAAACCGTTCAGAAACACACGTGCATAGTTTAACCCTAATAGAGTGAAGGATTTTTAATAGTTTGATTAAAGCAAATGTTGACTACTGGATATAATGTTATTGTCATTTAATTCTTTACATTCTGTACCTGAGTGCTGTTAGACCATCTAGAAAACTGACTACAATACTGTCAGACCTTTATTTTATTAGTATCTTTGCTCTCTTGTATTAATCTGTGCTTGTGAGTTGTTTAGATTTTATGCAGATGCACTCTTTACATACTCTATTGCTAACAGTGAACATGCTGAATTCTTTAAGAAACTCTTTGTACAAATGTGAACTGGGATGAATTTAAAAAAATTATTCATACTAATTTATTTTGTGCCTTTAGCAAATTTTCCTTCATACAGCTGCTCACAGAGTATGAAGGAAAAATTGCAAAAGGCACAAAATAACCTAATACGATTAATATTAAAAATTCCTCCCAGAGCACGTTTGTACAAAGAGTTTTTTAAAGAATTCAGCATGTTCACTGTTAGTAAAAGAGTATGTTTTCTAAAACTGGGAATGCTACGTAAAATGTTTAATAATGTGGTCTCCAGTTATTTGGTGAACTATTTTCAAATGGTGAGGCAACAGCATTCATACAGTACTAGGGGTTGGGATTTTAATATTAGTTTATTTAAATTTAGAAGTCTAGTGTGGAAAATATGTTTTTATATAAAAGTGCAATCATGTGGACTAAAAGCGATCAAGGAAATAAAAGACTTGAGGTTCAAAAAAGCGATCAAAAGATGGTTGTTTGATGAGGATAATTAGTTTGCATGGTGGACGAGGATGTTTTATTTTATATGTTATTTGATTGTGAATAGGGTTGTGGCTAGAGAGGCATCCGCTGTGTAAAACATACGCTGGAATAGTTGGCAGTTCATTCCGCTGTGGCGACCCCTGATTAATAGAGGGACTAAGCCAAAAAGAAAAATGAATGAATGAAGGAATAAATGTATTTGTGAATAATTTTGTTCCTGTTTTAAAACGTGGTGGTACGGTTTGTTTTTTGCGTCATCCGTGTTTTGAAGCCATACTTTGTTTTATTTAACAGTGGAACAATGCACAATGGAAACAAGCAGGGCTTAATTGTGTTTTTATCCTCGATATTTCAAAATGTATGGGATACTTGTATTTTTGTACAGCTTGTCTAAAATCTGTCAAATAAAAATTCCTAATCAATGAAAAATGATGAATTCTTCCCAAATAGAGAGATTTGAATCGTCTTGTAAACTCATGTTACAAAACATCCTGCAGAAATACAAAATATGTGTGGGACAGTGTATTATCGTTCTGTTCTGTGTGTGTGTGTGTGTGTGTATGTGTTTGTAAAAGTGTGTTTCTGAGTTTGTGTGCGTGTATGTGTCTATGAGTAAGAATGTGTGTGTTTTTTTAATTTGTGTGTTTGTGCCTGTAAATGTGTGTATTTGCAACAGTGTGTGTGAGACAGTGTATTGTGTTTCTGTTTTTATTTCGTTTTGACTTTTTGTTTTTAAATTGAGTTTTTAGAGGCAGATTTACATGTTTTTATTAGTTTCTATGTTTTGAAATGGCCTAGTTTTAGTTTAGTTTTTATTAGTTTCAGTATTAGTTTTAGTTTTTTTTCTAAATAAGGATATTTGTTAGGTGCAAGATTCAAAATCAATAGAATAAATAGTGTATAATAATAAAAACTCAGCCATACATTCTTTGAAACCTGTATTTATACATGAACACATGATCGTCTACCAATACCATACCCATCCTCAAATTCAAATACAACAGCCCACAAGATAGCAGCCTTAAGTATTAATGGGAAGTTCAGATATTTAAGGCGGATGTTTGGACTCGACATACCAAAATTATGTAGTCAGCAATAGTAATTTCAGTCAGTGAAAACATCACCATGATCTGAAAAATGTCTTCCCTGCTGAAAAATCCAGCTTAATTCTGACCAGCCTGGTTTAAGCTGGACATAGCTGGTTTTGGCTGGGTTCCCAGCCTGGCTAGGCTGGTCAAGCTGGTTTTAGCTGGTCATCTCCCAGCCTGACCAGCTAAGACCTGGCTGAAAATGGCTCGAAACCAGCCTGTAAATGGCCAAAACCCCTCTAAAACCAGGCTGGTCAACCAGCTAAAACCAGCCGACCAGCCTAGGCTGGTTTAAGCTGTTTTTTTCAGTAGGGTTACAGTTAAGTTTTGCAGCCCAACTGAAGCATGATTCACTTATTTAAATTCCATTACTATTCTCTGTTATGAAATAAACTTATGTTTTTTTCACCAGCTCCTCTCCTCTCACGTCTCGATCTGGCCAATGGCAGCATGATTACAGACTCTGAGGTGCCGTACGGGTCAAACACCTGCAGCGCGAATTGACCCTTCGCTAAGCCACACCCAAAAACCGCCATCCACCAATCGTGGCTTAGCAACCGTAGCTACGCGCAGCGGCTCTGCCAAGCTTTCGAGCGAGGGAAACAGACCAAAGCGCTGTATATATGGATTGAGCAAATCTGATAGCCGGTAGCCTTAAAGTTTGGACGGGATGGTGGAATACTTTCCCTTTTCAAAACCAAAAACCCAAGAGGAGTAATGCCAGCGTGGATCAAGCTCTGTGAGGGGCGCTAAAGGAGCGCGGTTAAGTTGGTTTTGTTTTGATAATCCAATAACTCCCACACCTCTTACCCTAAACAGATCTGAACTGTGTTTCCTACACAAATACAAAGCAGGTTCTGTTTCACAGCTGTCTTTTTTCGCTCGATAATATGAGCACTGCTCCGTTTAAGCCCTAGCCATAGTAACTTAGTCATACTAATAGCGAATAGGTCATGAGTTATTGATCCGGAAAATATGACTCTGCTGCTAACTTTACTGAACTTCATATATCTATCTGTTTCAAGCTACGAATATTTGAAATAAACAGAACAAAACAGAGAAATGATCACAAACGGAGCACTTGATCAATATACTTTACCTGCAGCTGTTCACTCATTTATAAAGAGCACACTATTATGGGTCAGTGATGCTAATATTCAGCACAAATACACCAATTTCCCCTTTCTGGCTGTTCTTTCTATGAATGAACTAACAGTCATGTAAAAGCACTGTCATTTTATGTATTAATTACATTCACAAATACGAAAACGAAGGAGGTTTTTGCTGTCATTTTAGTTAGTTTCAGTTAGTTTTGTATGAACACAATACAGTTTCAGTTCTAGTTTAAAAAAAATCGTTTTTATTTTTATTTCAGTTAAACGACAATTACTTTCAATTTTAGTTTTCGTTTTTTTGTTCGTTTTAGTTAACTATAATAACCTTGGTTTGTAACTGTGTGAGTGAGAATGTGTGTATGTGACTGTGTCTGTGTGTGTTTGTGACTGTGTATTATGTTTCTGTTTTTAACTTTTGTGTGTGTGTGTGTGTGTGTGTGTGTGCGTGTGCGTGTGCGTGTGTGTGTGTGTGTGTGTGTGTGGTGTGTGTGTGTGCGTGTGTGTGTGTGTGTGTGTGTGTGTGCGTGTGTGTGTGCGTGTGCGCGTGTGCGTGCGTGTGTGTGTTTGCGTGGCCTCAGGATGCAGTAGAAAGCGAGCAGAAAGCATTAGTGAATGAAAAGCTTCTGCTTGATCTGTCCTCAGCTTTGAGTGCTCATGAATGGACGCTTTCAGACGCACAACAGCTTTTCAGAGCACATCAAACCTCTAAAATTTGATTTCCATGCTTAAATTCATCTCCAATGAGCTGTGACACACATCCTTACATCTAAAATACTGGACAACATCTTCAGTTTCCTTCACATAATGCCACACACTCATCCATCAGTCAACATGGCTCTGAAAAGCACTGAATAAAAAGAGCTGTGAGATTTTGGAAAAAACTGACATTGCAATATTTCATTTTACCTATGATATATATTATAATATTGAGTATAACTTCACCATATGTAATAAATATGACAGTAAATAATATTAGACTAGATATTCTTCAAGACACTAGTATTCAGCTTAAAGTGACATTTAAAGGCTTCACTAGGGTAATTAGGGTAAAGTTAGGGTAATTAGGCAAGTCATTGTATAACAGTGGTTTATTCTGGAGACAATCCAACACTAATATTGCTTAAAGGGGCTAATAATATTGACCTTAAAATGGGTTTAAAACTATTAAAAACTGCTTTTATTCTAGCTGAAATAAAACAAATAAGACTTTCTGCAGAAGAACAAACATTAGAGGAAATACTGTGAAAAATTGGTGTAAACAGCGTGCACATGAGGTGTTTTTCAGTCTTCACACAGCTGTAATCTGAAGAACAACAGAAGCATTGAGAGTGTTTGTTCATCAGAATCTGATCAATCAATACTTCATCTCATAAAAACACCCAGCGTGTGTGAAAACGCCGCATTGATTCGACCTTCACTTAGCGCCAGTGTTTCTGTTTCCGTCAGCAGAATATATTCTCCATATACCAGAGGATCATAATCACATTATCATATCTAACGCATCAGCAAACTAAATATGACACACACATGCATTAGGGCTGCACAATATATGGTTTCAGCTTCCATATCACAGTATGTGCATCTATAATAATCACATTGCAGGATCTGTAATGTTGAACTGCTATTATAATTGACCAGGAGACACATTTGAAAACACTCCTGATTTGTCATTGCAATGTTTAACCGTAATGTTACCAAAATATTTATCATTTATGTGTGTTTTTAGGGCCTGTGACTGTGTGTGCATTTTAAAGGGGCAGTATGTAAGTTTGACACCCAGTGGTAGAACTAGGTATTGCACTCCAGGATCAAAACACGCACAAGCGCAGGTTGCCAGATTGATGACACCAACAGTAGTGTGCCTGACTGTCGAGCTTAAAGGCTGATTTAAATTGTGTTCGGTACGTGATACAAGAAATATTTTCCATACTAAAATAAGTTTTTGTCATAACCAACACCTGAAATATATATTTTAGAAACAGCTTTTATTTCTCATTATCATCATCATTATTATTAATATTATTATTATTAAAGTAGGATTTCATTTCCTAATAATAATAACAATATTACATTTCATTTCTTAATAAATCGCCTCATTTATTCATTTATATGATTTATATATGAGATTAGAATATGTGTAAGCTTTTGTAAATGGTTTTATGTTTTAGAATTGAAAATGTAATGTTCTCAATAATATTTGTAAAGGAAACACAGGCTCTATATGTGCCGTTTACATGTATGTCAATTAATATGGAAAACGAGTGCATGTTTTTACCAAAAATTGTTTTTTTTGCATGTGCGTGTAAAACAATATAATTTGCACAAAGAATTTATGGGGTTCTTCTCTAAATAAGTAGTTCCCCCACCCTGTTTAGAGCATCATTATGGGCGTTTTACGTTATAACTAACATGGTTCAAATGATGGATCTGTGACAGAGAAACTACGGGTTTGGGGAAACACTCGTCACTACATCGCTCATTTCCCAAATGATGCATCGTACTATGATGAGTTCAGCCGTGAGTTGTTTGGGAAACGCACCCCTGTTGTGGTGATTCTACAGTTGCTATGGTAACACAACAACTATAGTAATTGATCTGTTGTGGTGATTCTACAGTTGCTATAGAAACACAACAACTATAGTAACTGATCTGTTGTGGTGATTCTACAGTTGCTATGGTAACACAACAACTATAATAATTAATCTTGTGGTGATTCTACAGTTGCTATGGTAACAACTATAGTAATTGATCTGTTGTGGTGATTCTACAGTTGCTATCGTTACAAAAACTATAGTAATTAATCTGTTGTTGTGATTCTGCAGTTGCTATGGTAACAACTATAGTAATATAAACAAAAGCATATAATATTCTACAATATACTACAGTTTACATGTCTACTACATGTCTCGTTTATCAGCCCAGTGGTGCCTGCAGCCGTACGGCTGTATGCACTGTGCGTAACTACCATGAGAGGGCGGGAATTAATGCCACTTATTTATTCATTTATTTATTACATAATTTAAATTGATTATTAAACAGTTTACACTACGATGTATTGACAAAGTAAGAAAGAATGAGAATAAATAAAGGTGTGCATTTGTGTGGTTTAAAGTGTGTATGTACTTGCATGGTGGGAAATGGGTAAACAAATCTATTGGCTTTAGTTTTGCTCTCGGTTTTTCTGCACACTAAAAATTACAATTCAGATATCTATTGCTTAAAACAAGGTTCAAAATGAGTAAACGCTCTTTAAAACAAATAAACTTAATTGAGACATTTGCCAAAAGGCCTAAAACTAATGAGACAATTACTGTTCCCCACATGGAGACCACAGTCTCATCAGCACCTGAGCCGGGGGAACTGTCTCTTTCATCAGACAGATCAGATCCAGCTGCTGCGCCGCCTCCTCGCATGGAAAGGTGAACGGCTACCATTCAAGGTGGTTTAAACAATTTTATCTGACAGACTGGCATAAATAAGCAGACATCTCCATTCTCACAACGAGTTTCTGAGTTTTCTCACTCTTCCAATTGAGTTTGTTCCATTGAGGTGTGGGAACATGTTCAGTGCTGTTGCGAATAGCTCTGCATTGTAAACACCTGTCCTGCTCATTCAAACTATTAGATTAAACGAATTAAATTGTAATTGACCGGCGCAACATTAAAAACAGTTTAATATAGGCTTCTCTGAAACTGAATATTTCACTTTAATTTTATTTAGGCTAGATTATTATTTTATTTAACAATCCATTTCGTGATTCTGCATTGTTGAAGCGTAGCAGATTTTTTATGAAGCACTTCACCTTAAATGTTATTCTCTCTTCTATTTTATCTAGAAGATAACTGACCAAGAAAAATATTTAAACAAAGAGACAAACTACGTACGAAACTCATTTTAAAAAGATATTGTTCTAAGAAAAATATACGAATTATATTTTAGTTTGAGCCCGTCCACTACTCAACTGTGCGGGTGGATGATGTTCGGTCAGTGGAAAGTAAGGATTTAATTAACGTTCACTGATTTTATTGTATCACAATCTTCTGTCATATATTTGCAATTGTTTAAAAATGTCATAATTTTAAAGATTATGTCTTTAGCATCTGATTTTTTTAAATATTCAAATGAAAAGGAAACGAATGCCCCTAAATAATGTAGCCTTTGACAGTAAGCATCAGTGTTTCTGGACATGATTGGGGGAAGGGGGCGGGCGGTGCTGGATATGTGCGTACCTTGGAATAAAATCCTGCACGCGCCCCTGTATCAGCCAATCAGAATCAAGCACTCGACAGAACTGTAGTATAATAACATTAATTATTTTATTATGTTTAAGCTCAAACAATAGAGAATGGCTGTAGGCAACATTAAGATCATGAATTAAATTCTCAGAGAATCCATGAACTGAGCTTTCAGATATATCTTTCTGCTATAAATATTTTTCTGCATTGATATGATTCAGTTTGGTTTGATTGTGTGATTCAGCAGAGCAGTGTGTACATGAATGTTGGAGTTATTTAGCTTTACATTAACATAATGCTGGATTAATGACTTTTCTGTGTATCAGGATGCTTTATTCTCATAGTGTTCTCCTTTATTGATCTCCTTTTCCTTCTCTTTGCAGTGAATTTCGATCACTTCCAGATCCTCCGAGCCATTGGGAAAGGCAGCTTTGGGAAGGTACTGTAAGAAATTTCATTCACATCTGCTATATGCAAACACCACAAAAATAAATAAATAACACTAAAATCACGTTCCTCATCAGTGTTTCTGTTTACTTTACATTTCAGAGCACATATTCCAACAAATATCATAATGCTAAAAGTAGATCATAACTTGCAGGTCTAGATGAAAGCCAAATGATGGCCGCGTCTGGCCTAAATTCAAGATTCCTAAATAGTTGATCCAGGAGCATTTCACAAAGCACTAAAACTACACTGTGAAGCACAATAAATTAAGGTAACTCAAACCAGGAAATTTAAGGAAACTAATTACAACAAACAATTTAAGTTCAAAAACGAATTCTAATGAGTACTGTGAACTTAATCCATTTGAGTAAACAAAGCAGTTTGAGCACAGTAAACCCCAATAAACCAAGAGCAGGGGTGGAAAGAGTACTGAAAAATCATACTTAAGTAAAAGTACATTTTTTACTATTACTTGCCTAATAATGTTGTGCAGTAGAGTAAAAGTACCTGTTGTAAATATTACTAAATAAGTATGAGTAAAAAGTAGACCTTTGAAAAGTACTCAAGAGTAGTGAGTATTATGCTGTAAAAAGCTGATGCATTTATATGTAATTTGTGGATGTGTGTAAACGTAACATTCTGTAGTGCATTTAGTTTTTGTCCAGCTGGCACACAATGTCATAAGACTCTGATATTAGGTTAGATTTAGGTTGTGATGTCAGGTGACCAAAATTCAATGTCAAGCCAGCATCTAAGGACAACGTTACTTTGATGTCCAATAACGATGTCAAATGATGTTGATATTTGGTTGTTTTTAGGTTGTGTTGGAAAGTGACCAAAATCCAACATCGAGCCAACATCTTAAACTAACGTCATATTGACGTCTAATACTGACATTTATTTGTCAGGAATGGCAACCAAAATCTAATGTCTGATAAACGTCATAGTGGTAACATCCACACACAACCTCAAGCTGTAACATCATTAGACGTTGATATTTGGTTGATTTTAGGTTGGTCGTTGGTCGTTGATGTCGGCCTGACATTGAGTTCTGACGTCAACCCGATTTTCATTTCCAAACAAAATGCAACGTCCCCACGATGCTGGGGTACAACTTCAATTTGACGTCATGTTAAAGGTTGTCTTGTGAGTGTTTAAGGCCATTTCGGTCTTCAAACGGTCAATTTTCATCAGTGACAGTGGGTCAATGTGTGTAAAAATTTTGGACATCTTGGACACTTTTAATGCTTTCAAACAGTTTGCTGCATGTCTTGAGGTAGTTCAGTATGATGAGATTTACCTTCTGTGTGTTATGATTGGACAGGAATCACAGGACTGATTTTTCTAATCCCCATAGACAGGAGATAATACAGTAGTGACTGCAGGTTAAAGGAAAGTACCGCTACTGCACTAATTTACTCAAGGTAAAGTAAAAGCACACATTTATAAAAGTACTGAGTAAATTACAACTCCTGAGAAAAACTGCTCAATTACAGTAATTTGAGTATTGGTAATTTGTTACTTTACACCAATGATGAAGAGAACTCAAACCAACTGAGTACTGTAAAACCCAATAAGTTAAGTCAACTCAAACCGTTTGAGGAAACCGATTGCAACAAACCATTTAAGTTAAACTAATCTATATGAGTACTGTGAACTTACTCCATTTAGGCTGAAGTAATGAGGTTTTTAATTAACTCAATTCCTTCAACACTGAGTTCAAAACTCTTTTCAAATGAGTAGAATTACCTTTCAGTCAATTTTGAGTTAACTACACTCATTTCATTTGATAAAGTTGGGTTTTACAGGGTAGCTACTAAATCTGAGAAACATTAGAAGTATTGAAGAGGAGTCCTCAATCACTAAGAGGAGAACACACACTATTATCCGTCGTCAATTCCCCTATAGCGCATGTGTTTGGACTGTGGGGGAAACCGGAGCACCCGGAGGAAACCCACACCAACATGGGGAGAACATGCAAACTCCCCACAGAAACACCAACTGACCCAGCCGAGGCTCGAACTAGCGACCTTCTTACCATGAGGTGATTGTGCTACCCACTGCGCCACCGTGCTGCCCCACACTAAAATATATATTTTAAAAATATTGTAGGAAATAATGTGAAAATGTGATTCACAGGAGGGCGAATAATTTAGCCTTAAATGAAGTGTCAAATCAAACAGCGTTTCCCTTAAATAAGACAAATGTGCTCAGTAAAACAAGAGGAGAGTCCTGATGTACTGCCTGTATCAGAGGCTGAATCTGCATCTTCTTCAGTGGAGTTAGCAGAAATAGATGAATAAATGGAGCTGTGGACGAGCCTCCTGTGACTACAGTCAGACTCTGGGTAATTCAGACTCTAATTACACCGCGCTCTCGTTATCTGAAACCAGCCCGCGCTCAGATTTACCGCTTAAATAGGCCTTAAGTAATTACAATTCAATTTTTCCATTAATCTGGAGCACAGTGGTTAATTAATTGAAGATGTGTGCCTGTGTGTGTGTGTCGTGGGAGATCTATCCTGCGAGTGACCAGAGACGGATCACTCTGAGATTTACTCACAGACACTTAATTCTGATTATCAGAGTATTCTGCATGTGTGTTTGTGTAGAGTTAAACTGCGGTCACACTAGAGTTTCAGCATGTCAAATTATGTTGTACGACGCTGTAAAAAGGGGCAGGATAAAACAAGCGATTAGACATCGAGCGATTGCTGCATATCTTACATTTCTGTACAGAGATGTCACATGTTATTACACAGCTTGACTTTATTAAAGTCGCAATACTTTTCTTATTTAGGTATAGTAGTGCTTGTCAAAGGATGTAGCTGTGCACTTCATTATTTTGTAAAAATGAATTTGCCCTCATAATCTTTCATCAAATTCACTACTGGTCACATGCAATGCCTTTAAGGTGGGGCTTTGAGCCATTTAGGTTTGGGTTATTGGTCATTTAAGGCAGAGCTATCAGTCCTTTGGGCCAAATCTATCAGTTCTTTAGGGTGTGGCTTTTAGTCATTTAGGGTGGAGCTATCAGTTCATTAGGGTGGGGCTATCATTCATGTAGGGCGGGGCTATCATCACCTTAAGGCAGGGCTATCAGTCCTTTAGGGTGGGGCTAAAAGTTCTTTAGGGTTGGGATGTCAGTTCTTTAGGGGAGGGGGATCAGTCCTTTTGGGTGGGGCTATCAGTCCTTTAGGATGGGGCTATTAGTCCTTTAGGTCAGGACAATCAGTCCTTTAGTGCAGGGCTATCAGTTCTTTAGGGCGGGGCTATCAGTTATTTAGGGCGTGGGTATCAGTTATTTAGGGCAGAGCTATTAGTCCTTTGGGCCAAATCTATCAGTTCTTTAGGGTGTAGCTTTTAGTCATTTAGGTTTGGGTTATTGGTCATTTAGGGCGGAGTTATCAGTCCTTTGGGCCAAATCTATCAGTTCTTTAGGGTGTGGCTTTTAGTCATTTAGGGTGGAGCTATCAGTTCATTAGGGTGGGGCTATCATTCATGTAGGGCGGGGCTATCATTACCTTAAGGCAGGGCTATCAGTCCTTTAGGGCGGGGCTATCAGTGCTTTAGGGCAGGGCTATCAGTTATTTAGGGCGGGGCTATCAGTTATTTAGGGCGGGGGTATCAGTTATTTAGAGCAGAGTTATTAGTCCTTTGGGCCAAATCTATCAGTTCTTTAGGGTGTGGCTTTTAGTCATTTAGGGTGGAGCTATCAGTTCATTAGGGTGGGGCTATCATTCATGTAGGGCGGGGCTATCATTACCTTAAGGCAGGGCTATCAGTCCTTTTAGGGCGGGGCTATAAGTTCTTTAGGGTGGGGATGTCAGTTCTTAGGGGAGGGGATCAGTCCTTTTGGGTGGGGCTATTAGTCCTTTAGGTCGGGGCAATCAGTCCTTTAGTGTGGGGCTATCAGTTCTTTAAGGCGAGTCTATCAGTTCTTTAGGGTGGGGCTATCACTTCTTTAGGGCGGGGCTATCAGTTATTTAAGGTGGAGCTATCAGTCATCTGCACAGTCATTCATTACCAGGTATTTGTTGCATAGTTTACAACCCAGAAAACAGATCTCTTCTCAACATCAGAATTGTTGGGGAAAGATCAAGCTCTATAATGCAATTCAACAGCATAAATAAAAAAGGAATCACAAAATACTGAAAACGGTTAATTTACTGAAATATTTGTGTACAGTGTGTTCAAAATAAAGCCGCTTTTGTTAGCCTAATAATCTCTCTCTGCTGTAATACAGTGGGTGCTGGATAAATCCAACAGCAGCACTGATTCATCATATAGTGCGATATAGTTTATTCCTGGAAGATGATTAGCAGCTGATCACGATGACAGAGAGGATCAGATTATCAGTAATGTTGTGTTCTTTCTGGAAATAAGGGAGTGTCTCTGCTGCTTTTCAATAAATCAGCATCTCAGTGTCTGATAATCCTCCTCATCACGTCTCCTGCTCCTCTTCATCCTCTCTTCATGACAGCAATAATCATAAAGACATGAAGAATGGAGGCTTTCACCTGTGTGTCCTCCAGAGCTGAAACACACACACACACACACACGCACGCACGCACGCACGCACACACACGCACGCACACACACACACCTGCTTTAATGCACAGCTCTGCAGTTTGCTGACTGTACAAGTGTGTGTTCAGACTGAATGTTGTGAATGTAGTTCTGAATATTATACTTCAGTGTTGTGTAGTCAGTTATTCTGAGAGGAATATTTCAGCTTCACTTACACAAACAGTTCTCCCTCACACTTCATATTTCTGATTTAATTTCAACTCATAGTTAATTTATCTGTGTGTGTGTGTGCACGTTACACTGTGTGTGTGTGTGTGTGTCTGTGTTTGATGTGTTTAACTGTATTTTTTGTTTTTGTTCATTTCTACGTGTGTGTGTGTGTGTTTCTCTGAGTTTGTTTATTTTTGTGTGTTAATTTCAATGTGCGCGTATTTGTGTTTCACTGTGTGTGCTACTCTGTGTGTGTGTGACTACTACCATTACAACTACATCGACTACTACTACTATGATGATGACTACTAACACTACGACGATGACGACTATAATGATGATGACTACTACCACTATGACTACTGCTACTATGACGACTACTACAATGACAATGACTACTATTACTATGACGACGACTACTACTAATACTACTAGTACAACAACGACTACTACAACAACAACTACTATGACAACGACTACTACTATGATGACTACTACCACTACTACTATGACAACTATTACGACGATGATGACTACTACTACGATGAAGACAACTACCATTACAACTACTGCTACTACTATGATGACTATTACTACTGACTACTACAACAATGACTACTCCTACTATGATGACGACTACTGCTATGATGACCACTACTACTACTACTACTACTCGGATGATGACTACTACCACTACCACAATGACTTCTACTACTATGATGACTACAACCACTTCTACTACTACTACTACTACTATGACGATGACTACTACTATGACAACGACTACTACTACTACAACTAGGACGACTACTTACACTTCTACTACTACTACTGTGGTGATGACGACTACTACTACTACTAGGATCGTGACTACTACCACTACAACAATGACTACTGCTACTACTACTAAGACAGTGACTACTACAACAATGAATACTACTACTAATATGATGACTACAACCACTTCTACTACTACTACTACTACTATGGTGACGACTACTACTACTATGACGATGACTACTGCTACTACTATGATGACCACTACTATGACAACGACTACTACTACTACAACTAGGACGACTACTTACACTTCTACTACTACTACTGTGGTGACGACTACTACTACTACTAGGACCGTGACTACTACCACTACAACAATAACTACTGCTACTAATATGATGACTACAACCACTTCTACTACTACTACTACTACTATGGTGACAACTACTACTACTACTAATATGACGACTACTACTATGATGATGACTACTACTACTACGGCGACTATTACTTCTACTATGGCAACGACTACTACTATGGCGACGACTACTACTATGACGAGGACGACTATTACCACTACAACGATGATTACTACTACTACGACTACTACCACTTCTACAACTACTACTATGGCGACGACGACGACTACTACTACAACGACGACTATTACCTCAATGACTACTACTACTACGACGACTACTACTACTACTACTACTACTACTACTACTACTACCAATAATAATAACAGTAATGAATACAGTACATTTGTAATAAGAATACATTTAAATTTTGTAAAAAATAAATCTGTGAAATCAACAGTAGCCTAGTATTAAAATAAAACAATTAAACTCATCATATTCAGCTTTTACATGAGCTCGTTAGCATCTTCTTTACTTCCTAAATGTTATATATTAATTTCATATTTCAAATACACTGAAATGAATATAATAGGAAGATTATAGTGCAGATCATTTCTAGTTCACAGCGTGATGCAGATCACATCATGTAGGAGATTTAATTAACAAGTGTTTTTATTTTTAAATCCAATTAAAGTCCCATTGCTTCTCATTATTAATGCCTGTTTAAACATCTGTAACTTTATATTCTCTTGGCGGAAACTCTCCAAACTTTAATCGCATGATGGGTTTGTGACTAATTGCCTTTCTTGTAATTTGGGGATAAATGGGATGTATGGTTGCCTGGCAACAAGCAGTTTTGCAGCACTAACAGCAGTTTGAGCAGATGATAAACGTGCGCCGTCGCTTTAAGAAACTGCTGGAGAGCTGATGCGTCTCTTACATACTCTGCATTAAAAAATAATACTATCTAAATATTCTTACGTCAATAATACAGAGCTTTCACTGATTTGAATAAATCATTTTGATTGAAGTGAGTTTAGTCAGAAAAGTCATCTGTTTATTTTACTGATTGACTTCAGGACTCTTTCTCAGGACAGGATCTATTTCTTCTAAATATCTGACACTTTGCTTTCACAGTAAATCATGGCATATTGGTGACTGTCGCTTTAAATTCAAATGAGATTGTGGGTGGAGCTACAGACGGAGCCTTCCCCCTCTGATGACATGTACAAAGGGAGAATGTCAATCAAAGTGTTTCTGCATCAAGTCTGATTATTCATTTTCTTTCCGGCTAAGTCCCTTTATTAATCTGAGGTCACCACTGCGGAATGAACCGCCAAGTCTGATCATAACAAACACAATTAATTCATGTTGACCATTAGAGGCTGGAGATATTCATATCTTGGTTAATTTTTAATTTCCGGCTGCTTGCAGGTCTGTTGTGAGCACAGAAGAGCAGTTCAGGTGCAGGATGACTGGTGTGTGTGTGTGTGTGCGTGTGTGTGTGCGTGTGTGTGTGTGTGTGTGTGCGTGTGTGTGTGTGTGTGTGTGTGTGTGTGTGTGTGTGTGTGTGTGTGTGCGTGTGTGCGTGTGCGTGTGTGTGTGTTTGAGTGTCTGCAGATGTGGTTTTCAGGTGCTAGATGACTAATGTGTGTTTGTGAGTGTGTTTGTGTGCATGAGAGTGTGTGTGTGTGTTTCTGTGCAGATGAGCTGTTCAGGTGCAGGATTATTGATGTGTGTTTGTGTGTGAGTGTGTTTGTACGTGTACATGTGTGTGTTTGAGTGTCTTTGTGCAGATGATCTGTTTGGGTGCATGATTACTGATGTGTATTTGTGTGTAAGTGAATGTGTCTGTGTGTGTGTGTGTGTGTGTGTGTGTGTGTGTGTGTGTGTGTGTGTGTGTGTGTTCTGTGCTTTCATTTTCAGTCCGTGTCACTGAACATGCAGAGAGAAACACATTTACACTGGAGGAAAACACCAGTGTTAGTCACTGAACACAGCAGTGGAGATATCCGTGTGTGTGTGTGCGTGTGTGTGTGTGTGTGTGTGTGTGTGTGTGTGCGTGTGTGTGTGTGTGTGTGTGTGATTAAGTGTGTATCATTCAGAATAAAAGCTCTTTTCTTGTTGCAGTCAGATGTGTTTAGTTCAGCTCCAGCTGTAGTGAATGAAGTTAATCTGCTGGATGATTTCCCTCATCTTGAACATCACTCTGGCCAGAGGAGTCTGCTGTGTCCACAGAGCTTCAAATAAACACAGCCATATCTAAAATTAAAGGTGCCACTGAATGAAAATAGACTGCCATAACACTCTGTCTATAAGCTAGTGTGCTGCAAAACAGGCACACAGTCCACATTTAGAAGATCTAAACCAGATATAAACATCCAAAGCTTCCCGTTTGTCTCCTCCCCCTGAATATATCAGCGATTTCTGTTCACATCACCTCATACTTCAGTTTCTCATCAAATCTTCTGACCAATCAAATGCTCTCTAGTATCTGACATGCCCCGCCCCCTTCTTATCATTGGCTGTTCATTTGATGTGCTTGAGCTCGACCACTCTCACCAGCAGAGCTGTGAGGAAACTAAATACTATTGGCTGTTTTAAAAAGGGGAGGAGCTACTATATGCTCCGCCCTCTCTTCGTGTTTCAGGTACATCAAACATCCAATAAAACTGCAGAATTCAGAGCACTACACAGGAGCTTTAAATTTACTACGCAGCCATTAGAGAAGTGTGTTCTGTATTAGGGTTGTGTCGATGGCTGATAGACATCACAATGCTGAGCCGGCATCGCGATCCTCTGCGCCCATCGCAGCAACAACCCACTCACGAAAAATACACACTAATGGCTCATTTCCACTCAGAGGTACAGCACGGGTTGGTACGGGTCACCTTATCAGGCTTGTGTTTCCACTGCCAAAAGGGTACTCTTTTGGTGCGTGTGGTGTACAACAGAAAGTTTCAGACGACGTCATTTTTACTCGAATTAATGTCTACAGTAAAGCCGTACGGGTCGCTCACATATCATATGAGAAGCTCTTCTCACAACACAGATGCTTTACACATCAATACTGTATAAATGCTCATTACTAACCTTTCATCAACATGATTATAACTGCAGATCAATGATAGCCTACTGTAACGTCTGCAGTTATATAAAATAAATAAACAGATGAACATATATGAACACATACCCACCCTTACAGTCCCTGATATGTTACCAATTACAGATAAACTACACACAACAGACATTTAGTCCTTATTTGGGTTCAGAAACAACACACAACATGTAGCCCACAGTCAGAGCAGACCTCTCATCTGTGTGTGTAATCTTCAGCAGCACATGTGACCTCTGTTAGAGAGTAATTCCATCATTCCCAGTTCAGAATAGTCCAGAAGGTGATGATAATAGGCAAGGCAAGGCAAGTTTATTTCTATAGCACATTTCATACACTGTGGCAATTCAAAGTGCTTTACATAAACAGGAATAAAAGAAACAAGTATAAGAGAAATAAAAACAAATAATAAAAATAAATAAATAATTAAATAATTAAAATTAAATTAAATTTAAATTAATTTAAATTAATAAAAAAATAATTAAACATAGCAGTGTGTTCATGCTGTAGGTTGCAGAAAGCATCATTTGCTGCTGTTTTTTCCAGCTTCTCCTTTGTTTTGTCGCGCTTCACTCTCGCGTTTGTCTCTTTTCTGAACGGATCGGATATCAGAGCGCTTCAATTATCACACGCATGCTATCATCATCAGCTCAAGAAGTTTGTTATATCAAATACAGACGTGCGGCGAGCTCTCTGGAGAACGTGAAACCGCTCACATGGCCTCGTAAAACAACATCAGGACACGGCAGATTTTGTTCTTGTTGGCTTTGTGTCTGTTCATCAAGATGACGACAAGGTTTGTTTGAGCTCGGCTCATCCATGGCTCGTTATTGTATGTATATATTATTACGGTGTAATGTTTTTTTGTTTTTATATAAAAATGGCAGTTCCTTTGTTTTCATTGTCCTGCTTCTGCAAGTGATGCCTCTCTGTAAACCAACAGCGTTCAGCTGCACGTGTAGCTCCGCCTTTTGGTACCATTTTTTCATGCTCAGTACTTTGCAAAGGTTAACAAAAAAGTGGTATGGTACGGTTTGCTTTTAGATACCCTGGAACGTGGAAACGGCCATAAAAGCGTGCCGAACCGAACTGTACCACTCAGTGGAAATGGGCCATTAGGCCCCATTCACACCAATACGTCCTAGCTTATAATGACATTTTAGAACAAAAACGATCCACGTCCACACTGGTGTTTCATCTAGTGTTTCTGAAAAGATCACCGTCCACACTACACCGCTGAAAACGCACATCATGTGACCACACACACACACACACACACACACACACACACTGGCATGCACTGCAGCTTATGTGCGCATCTGAGCTCCAGCAGTCAGCGGGTGCTTTGAGCACAAAACCCCAGAGAGCAGTGCACGTGGGAGAGTTGATCAGGGATGTAGCGCTGGATGGCGTCTCACTATAGCTGTTAAATGTGATCTTTAATTCATCTTGTCTCTATCTAACGACTCTTCGCTCTTTTGATTCTATCAGGTAACGTGTCACAGCGTCAGTACACTGCTTCAGTCTTTCGTTTTCATGCTTGTACTCAGTCATTTTAGTGTAAATCTCAGATACTGTTGGTTAGTTCCTGTTGGTTCTGCACCTTTTTTGTGGACGTCATTATAAGGACACAGATCACTCTGCCTATTCATGCCAGAGTCCTGCGGTAAAAGTGATTGACAGGTGGTCATTTGTGTGTAACTTTATTTATTTATGATTCGGTTATGGCTAAAACTAAGACCATGCCGGTCAGCTAGTGGAAGCGGTAGGCTACTAATAATTAATTTGTTATGAATTCATTAATTATTCTTAGATCATGAATTCAGCGCCATTAATTCACAAAGTTTGGTGGACCTTGCCCAACTCTGTTCTGTACAGTGTGAATGTGAGCATGAGTGTAATTCAGATCTATTAAATCTGCCATTAAGGCTGATTCATACTTCTGTGTCAAGTGCAAAGCGGATGCTCTGGCGCAGCCTTTGTGTGTGTTTGTGTGTGTGTTCCATATTCTGTTTGTGTGTTTCCTATTCTGTATGTGTGTGTGTGTGTGTGTGTGTGTTCCGTATTCTGTTTGTGTGTTTCCTATTCTGTGTGTGTGTGTGTGTGTTCTGTATTCTGTGTGTTTGTTTCCTCTTCTGTGTGTGTGTTAGCGTTAAGGTGTGCACTTTTCCTCTGGTGTGTGTTTTTCGTTTTCTCTTTCTCCCTGTGTGTGTGTGCGTGTGTGTGTGTGTGTCTGCGGCGCTCAGCACTTCTGTGACCCAGAAAGCAGACGCTGGTGATGGAGTCTCTCTTAGACTGAACAGAACTCAGAGTCCAGCCGACAACAATGAATAGAGCAGCTAAATATACCAGAGTCCAGGGAATAAAGAAGAAGAGGAGGAGGAGAAGGAGAGAGTTTATGAGGACGTGCAGAAAAACACTGCGTTTCACACTCTTAGAGGATACGCTGACCTGAGATCAGCTCACAACACCACACACTCAACATACACAGTAATCAGGCCTGCATTCACTATACTGCTTTTTTGGTCAACAATCTCATTTTCAAATGCGTGTGTGTGTACAGTTCCAAAGCCAGTCATGATGGTCACATTTCATATCATTGTGTCATATACATATGTATTAATTAAAAAATAAAAATAAAAATAAATATTTATATATAGTTTTTAAAACTGCACATGGTTCTTTGCACCCTAAAAATTCTGGATTAAAAATCCCAATGTGAAAATAATAATAATAAATTATTTAATTGCAACAATAAAAACCATAATAATAATAAGAAGAAGAAGAAAAAAAGATGAAGAAGAAGAAGAATGACAATGATAATAATAATAATAATAATAATAATAATAATAATAATAATAATAACAACAACAACAATGATAATAATAAAAATAATAATAATAATTTTAATCTACATTTGTATATTGAGAGTCCTTAAGTTTTGATCTCTTACTAAACACTATGGACTTTGTACAAACCTCTATTGGTCAAACCAGACCTGACTGCATTACGATTGTTTATTAAAAACTTCTTTAAGGAACTTTTAATGTTGATTTTTTTTACTAATAAAAATAAAACCCAGTGCATGTTCTGTTCTGGAGATTTATTGTTGCTTTATAAAAATGACTGGTGTTTAAGAAAGGCTCGTCTGTTCTCTCATTAGGATATACTTACAAAACAAGGTAACTATAGTAACCATATTCCCCACCAAATATCCCACAGTATATGCAGTTATTGCTGTCGCGCAGAATAGAAGACGCTGCTCTCATTAATGTGATGCTTTTGGCAGAGAGTGAGCGCGCGTGTGGTGTGTGTGAACTGAATATCAGTGTGTCTCATGAAGATCTTCAGTCTGTACAAGAGAGAAAAGGCTCTTTGTGCTTCTGTCCTTGTGTTTTCTCACCTCTCTCTGTGCAGTGAATGAGAAACGCTGCTGATAAACACTGAGGGAGCTTTAGACACAAATAACCCACTTTTAATTACAAAGAAACACGCTGAATTAAGTATGATGAGTTGAAATATTTCTTTAAACTCATTCATATGTGTGTGTGATTGTGTGCACAGCTTCAAAGCTTTAATACAGCATATATTCAGACATTTTAATTCAATTCTAATGTTTCTGGCTTTTTTGTTTTCAATAATTATTGCTCCAATAGAGCTGAACAAAAGATGTTATTACATTCACAAACAAAAGCAGTTATGGTTATTGAAATGTTTCTTCTATAGCATCCCACATGAACAAATACAATATCAATACTGTATGTCATTTATCGTACATTTGTGATACTATAGTAAAGTATACTGTATATATTATTGTATTCACTATAGTATATAACTTTATGATAATAAATGCTGCAGCACACTGTAGTATTTACTATATTGACCCAATAAACTAATATATACTGTAGTGTACTTTAGTTGTTATTACAGTAAACTGTGGGGTAATGTAGTGTGATATACCCTATAGTTGTATAAAACTACAGTATTGGCTCATTTGTTTATATTACTATAGTTGTGTTTCCATAGCAACTACACAATCACCCCTACAGGGGTGGTTTCCAAAAACCCTTGTTAGCCAACTAAGGTCACAAGTTCCATCGTTACAAGCGTAGTTTGTTGATTTGGCGTTTCCCAAATCCATCGTTCCAATGAACATTCACAAACTGCACCTCTAGAGCTGTAGATAGACGCATAGTTCCTGGCTGTGTTTTATTTCCACTTATGCCCCCATACGCCATATTCCTTTCGAATCTTACAACATTTAAACTTGGAATATTTAAAAAAAAAAGTCATCTCTCTTAGGTGTAACTTGCTTTCCAATTATTTGTTTACAGTTCAGTTTTAGCGATCCTTATATTGACAAATGCTCTTCCTTAGTAGTGCACTTTGAAAACATTTGCCATTTTGAACGCAGCCGCGGCTCATGACGAAAGCCAGTGTTGGGCAAGCTACTTGATAAATGGAGTGAGCTAAGCTATTAGCTACTTTAAATGTAGCTTAACTACACTAAAAGCTACATCCTGGGAAATGTAGCAAGCTGTTTTTACAATTTACGATGCTACTACCCAACACTGACGAAAGCTATAGGTGACCTGTTGTTTCTAAGTGGAATTTACGTTACGTCTCCAAAGCCTGTGAAAACAAAAATATATATAGCATACATTAATGCTTTTAATTGATAGGTTAATTAATTTATAGGTTATTTACAAGTATCTGTACCGTATATGACATGGACCTGTTGGTTAGAAGATTTCTGCAGTGGCTTGAATGTGTCAAATTGGAAAAGTAGACTTTTACAATGAATAAAATAAAATAACAAAATAAACAAGATCCTACTTAATAATAATAAAAATAATAATAATAGTTAATATTATTATTATTAAGTAGAATTTTTCTTCATTTCTTAGTAAATTGCAACCATTAATGATTTAAATATGAGATTAGAGTGTTAGCTATGGGGTTTTATGTTTTAGAATGGAATATTCTCAATAATATTTGTAAAGGAAACATTGGCTCTATATGTGCCGTTTACATATATTTCAATTAATAAGGAAAACGAGTGCATGTTGTTACCAAAACTAATATAGATTTTTTTTGTAAATGCGTGTGTGTGTAAAACAATATAATGTGCACAAAAAAAAAAAAAAAATTCTCTAAAGAAGTTGTCACTCCACCCCATTTATAATTGTGGACCTTTTACGTTTTAACTGACGTGGTTAAAACGATGGATCTTGGGAAACATCATACTACATCGCTTACCAGTTGCATTACCATATCAACTGTAGAATCACCACAACAGATCAATTACTATAGTTGTGTTGCCATAGCAACAGTAGAATCACCACAACAGATCAATTACTGTAGTTGTTACCATAGCAACTATAGAATCACCACAACAGATTAATTTATTTACTACAGTGTGAACGATTGGAAAACACCACAATATTTACTCTACATTACTATTTGATGGAGTTAATAATAAAATAATTCATTGTTCCTTGGTTTGTTAAAGAAACATTTTTGTCAATGTCAATTTATTTTCAATGTTGAAAAAAGATTTACTGCTTTTTATTTTGTGCAAATTGTTCCGTATTTTATTTTTCAGGATTCAGTGATCAATAGAAAGTTTATAATAACAGCATTTTTTCCAAATGGAATCTTTTGTAATTGCAAATTACTGAATTGATACTGTTAGATCAACTTAATGCATGTTTGCTGAATAAATATATATATATATTTTTTTATTTTGACTAAAAGTAATGCATAATTTGAAATCAGAAACTGACTTTAGTTCATAAGCAATCCAGGCCGCTGTGCTTCTGGAAATGCAGCAGAGCAGATTCTCCAGTATATATATATAATGACACACATTCACCTGCACTGACCTTTACCAACAGATCTAATGTGTGTTCAAGCACAATCATGGATGTCTTTATCAATATTTAACCATCATAGCAGCCAGCAGGAGTTCACTGTCCTGGAGTTTACATCTCACAATTACGAGTTATGTCTCACAATTATGAGTTACGTCTCACAATTATGAGTTACATCTTCTATATACGAGTTATGTCTTGCAATTATAAGTTTCGTGTCACAATTATGAGTTTCGTCTTACAATGAGTTACATCTCCTATATATGAATTACGTCTCACAATTATGAATTACGTTTCACAATTATGAGTTTTGTCTCACAATAATGAGTTACATCTCCTATATATGAGTTACGTCTCACAATTATGAATTACGTTTCACAATTATGAATTTTGTCTCACAATTATGAGTTACGTCTCACAATTATGAATTACGTCTCACAATTATGAGTTACTTCTCGCAATTATAATTTTCGTCTCTCAATTATAAGTTTCGTCTCACAATTATAAGTTTACTTGCAATTAAAAGTTTACATTTCACATTTCTGATCTCACAATAATGAGTTGACATCATCCGGCCCCATGTTTTGTTTATTGTTCTGCGTAATATGCTGCTGCACTTTCCAAACACCTTTAATGTTTGTAGTTTAGTGTATGTCTCTCTGGTCAGAGCAGAGCAGTGTGTGTTATTTGAGGGATTTGTCCTGGCTAATGTGTTCTGCTGTTGTCCAGATATTGGGCTGTTTGTCAGAGTTAGCGGCGCCGCAGGTTTGTGTTGAAGTGTGATGGATGTAATTACAGCCGCTTTACTGTGTTTTCACTGGTCTGTTGTTGAGCTCAGAGGCTTCTCTAAAGTTCAGCTCAGTGTTTATTGGCCGCTCTGAGCTGTTTGTGCTGCTGATGGGCTTTTCTTCTTTCTGCTGGACGCTGCATGGGTTTATTGTTGCCTCTGGACACTCAGCAGACGTGTGACAGAATCAGAACACTTTCTAGTTCACTTGATAGTTCACTCATGCAGCTGAATGAGGACACCACCGCCAGTGTGTTTTCATCCAGCGCTGGTCATTAACACACTCGCTGAAACAGCAGCAGGAGTACTTGTATGATGTGTGTGTGTGTGTGTGTGTGTGTGTGTGTGTATGTGTGTGTTTGTGATTGTGTGTGCGTATGTGTGTGCGTTAGGTTAGTTAGTTAGTTTACTTGATTTATCCCCATAGGAAAATCTCATTAGCAGCATACACCCTCTCATTAATAGATCATTTTAAAAACACTGTACCCCTACTCTAAATAAATATCCAGTTTACTAGCCATCGACTGCTACTGAGATGCTTGGGGTATAAATGATAATTTTGTCCTATTTCTGACACATCTGGGAGCACAATATCGATGACCTGATGGTAACAATTGGAGGGTGTTTGATAAAGGATGTCTCGCATCATTGACAATCATGATAGCCTTATTAAGTGCTCTTTCTTTGTATACCATCAATGCTCTTTAGTTTTATTCCCAAAACCTTACTGACTGCTGTTACCACCTTCCCCAGTGACCTCTTCTGGGCCTCAGAAGCATTCCCATACCAACAGATCACACAGAATGTTGCAATACTTTAGATAAAGGCATTATCAATCATGATCAATAATGTGTGGTCAACATTAAAAGACAATAGTGTCTTTGAGAAGTCCATTCTCTGTTGAAGCTTATACAGTCAGTCCACACACCCTACTTCAGTTTATTGTTCAACATCACACAACTTGTTACTCACTGAATTTGCTCCCCATTAATTAATGTGGGTGAGTTTTGCTTTGTGTTCTCTCTCTAAAATCAAAAGCAATCTCCTTAGTTTTAGGTATATTCAGGTTTGAATGTTCACACCAGTCTGAAAAGACGCAAAGAACAGGCCCGTGTTCTTCCTCCTCTTTTTTTAAAAGGCTCACCAAAGCGGTATCATCTGCTTACTTTACAATACATCTTTTTTTAAATGCACTTATACAAGAATTTGTATAGAAAATAAATAATAACGGAGATAAAACACAACTTTGGGGAGCTCCAACTTTAGTACACATTTCATCTGAAATAAAACCTCCCAGTTTAACCTGTTGGATTCTAGAGTTAAGAAAACCGGTCGCCCGGGCAATCATTTTGATGTCTAATAAAACTCTTTTGCAAGAGTAGCAGCTGATATGCTAGGAGAAATGCAATTAAAGCAGATGAGAAATCCAGAAAAGTTTTTGCATGAGTTTTCAGCTTGTCTAGATGAGAGTGCAACACGTGCAGTATAGTTAACATTGCATCATCAACCCCTCTAGAGGGCTGATATGCCAACTGCAGAGGATCTATAAGATGCCGTGTTTCAGATATACTTCTTTACTAAATGTCCATCACAAGCGAATAGATAGAGTTATCAACACTCTGTGGTAATTTTTGAGTGAGATGCTAATGGTCTAATCCGATTCAATGATCTATGCTAAGCTAAGCTAAAAGTGCAGACCCAGAGATCAGCTGATTGATTAAGAAATGCTAAAACTCACCTGTTTAACTCTAGAAGAACTGTAAAATGAGCATAATTACAAATAAAATAATGAGTGTTTCTATACTATATGTGTGTGATGAGGCGTGATGCAGAATCTGGTGTGGTTTTGTGTCTCTGTAAGGTCTTGATCACACTGAATGTGCTTTTTGCGCTGAGACGTGCCTTATTTGAATGTTTTTCTAAAGACCACAAGTTGTTTCTGTGCACTGATTATGCTTGTGTTTTTGCTGTTGTGCTCTGCTGAAAAAGTGTATAATGTCCAATCAAATGAAAGCAGAGGCGGGGTTTACACTGAAAGAAAGCAGTGTTTGTGTTGTCATTATGACTACAGACACTTTTAAAGATAGAGGAGAGACTAGCGGTCAATGTTTCCAGCTATCCAGAGCTGAATGACTTCACGAATCCTGAATATCACAATATAATTAAATATTACAATAATAACAATATCAACATCTGCTGATTCAGTGGTTGCCTAGCAACATAAAAAGCGCAGCACACTTCTTTTCTAATCAATGGAATGGAAAAGTGCATCCGGTAGACTCCTAACTCTGCGATTGTGTGTTTCAGGTGTGTATCGTGCAGAAACGGGACACAGAGAAGATGTACGCCATGAAGTACATGAACAAGCAGCAGTGCATCGAGCGGGACGAGGTCCGCAACGTGTTCCGAGAGCTGGAGATCCTGCAGGAGATTGAACACGTGTTTCTAGTCAACCTCTGGTGAATATCTGTTCTTTACTCTGCTGTTCTGCATCTACAGCAGTTCTCACACTCGTCTCCACATCATTCATCCAGAACACACATACTGTAGAAATCTGAGATATGCTAATATATGCAAATTACATGACATACAAGGAAACATAATGCACAAAAGCAGAATGGTGCCAGACGGACTCGTTTGCCAAATTTTATTGTGTTTTTATTATTTCTAGTGTTTTTTCTGTTGAAATGTTAACATGTTTGCAGTTGCAGATCATATTTTGCAGTTTGATATATATATATATATATATATATATATATATATATATATAAAGTATATAAGCCATATATATAGATATATATATATATATAGATATATATATATATATATATATATATATATATATATATATATATATATATATATATATATATATATATATATATATATCTATATATATATATATATATCTATATATATATATATATATATATATATATATATATATATATATATATATATATAGATATATATATATATATCAGGGTATCTGCGGGGTCTTAAAAAGTCTTAAAAGTCTCAAATTTAAAAATCTAAATTTTAGGCCTTAAAAAGTCTTAAATTGGCTGTTCTAGGCCTTAAATATTTCTGCACAGGTCTGATTTTTCCGATGTCTGTGTAACGCTTCATCTAATGCTTATTTAAATTCTTTGTTGTTGTTGTTGCTTGGTTTTCATTGTGTTGTAGTTCTGTTTCACTAGTCCAATTATAATTTTGCGGTATTACAATTACTGTACAAATGAGACCAACATGCAATAGCCAATCAGCTTTCTGTTACTGAACCCAGTGCATGTGGCGAATGTGATGTCGTCACTGTGTTTGCGGAGGTTCGCTTTGGGTGCGCACAACATGATTTCAGCTGGCGGAGTGCACTACAGTTTTTGAGACTCGAGCGAACAGTTCGCATGGCGCCACGTTTGATTTGAGTTGAATATGAAACACTTTGAAGAGATTTTGTCTGAAACAGTACGCCTGTACAGGATCTTTCTGATCCATCCATGCATGATCATTATAGAGATAACCAGATGAACAATAATTATCGGCTAGAAATTGCAACAGCAGTGGGAACGGAGGAAAGATTTTTGTAGAAGTTTGGAAAAACATGAAGGATAAGTTTGTTAAAACCAAAAAGAGAGGACATGCAAAAGTGGAGACCCAGGTGGTTTTAATATTACAGAAGATGTTTTTCCACCAGTCATAGGTTTTACACCGATGTATGTATAACAATTTAGAATTGAAAACAATTTACTAAAATTAAAATGAAGGAACAAATTATTTCTTTGATAACTGGAAAGGAATATTTGATATTACAATATACTGATGGCCAGTTTTTCTAGGCTTTATTGATGATAATGGTCAGGGATGTTTGACCATCATTGTCTTTTTAGCTAATAATTATAGGACAGAAACTAACCAGACAGTAATGTGTGAATTGTGAAGTAGGCAAACAAAATGTCAGTATTTTTAGCAAGTTAAAAATGTAAGTAAGATAAACTAAATTTTTAAAAGTTAAGTTTAAGTTAAAAGCAAAAGTTTCACCTTTCTGCAGATAATCTCTCACTCTATATCAGAGCCGCATGAACCTGTAGGTGAAAAACCTCTCTGAGTTTCATCTAAAGGTGTTCAGAATGACAAAACGCAGAGATCGAGCTGCACAAACAATGTGTTTCTCATGCATATTGCAGCGTTGGGTTCTCCCACGCTGATCTCTTCCCGACTCCATCTGCTTCAACAGTAGCGCTCGTGATGGAGACGTTTCATCAGAGCGTTTATAAATAATACCTGTCGTTTATTGCTCAGAGCGGCCATATGGATGGAAACATCAGCGCTCTGCATCCTGACAGACAGAACATGTGGAGAAGATCCAGAAAAAATAAAAAACACTGTAAACTTCATCAAGCTGTCAAACTGAAGCATCTGCTGCGCTCGCTGTTTCTGATCAGCTCTTCTGAATGATGCAGCACACCATTACACTGCAAAACTAATTTATATACAGTTGACGTCAGGATTATTAGCCCCCCTGTTTATTTTTTCCCCAGTTTCTGTTTAACGGAGAGCAGATTTCTTCAACACATCTCTAATCATAATAGTTTTAATAACTCATCTCTAATAACTGATGTCTGTTCTCTTTGTCATGATGACAGTAAATAATATTAGACTAGATATTCTTCAAGACACTAGTATTCAGCTTAAAGTGACATTTAAAGGCTTAACTAGGTTAATTAGGGTAAAGTTAGGGTAATTAGGCAAGTCATTGTAGAACAGTGGTTTGTTCTGGAGACAATCCAACACTAATATTGCTTAAGTGAGCCTTTAAAATGGGTTTAAAAACTATTAAAAACTGCTCTTATTCTAGCTGAAATAAGAAAAAAAAGTTTCTCCAGGGGAAAAATATTAGAGGAAATACTGTGAGAAATTCCTGAATCTGTTACACAAAAATATTTGATAAAGAAATTCACAGGAGGGCGAATAATTCTGACTTCAACTGTATATATATTTTTACTCAGTGTTTGTGTCTTGTTCATTCACACGTTTTGCTTCAGCTTAGTCCCTTATTCATCAGAGGTTGCCACAGCGGAATGAACCGCCAAACATTCCAGTATATGTTTTACACAGTGGATGCCCTTTAAGCCAAAACACAAACTAGGATAGTTTGTGTCTTGTATTCCAGGACAAATAATGAAACATTCTTTAATTATATATAATACGAACTACTTAAGCTGTGCATTTATCTGAAAATAGCAGCACACATTAGAATGAGCCAATCAGAATCCAGCATTTAACAACCCTGTAGTGCAAGTTAAGGATGAAGTACGTAGAGTAGTTTATATCACAAAATAAACCTCGACAAGCAAGATCCTCTGAGTAAAATTGACTCAGTTTAGATAGTATTTGGTCCTTCTCTAAATTGAAGTAAAGTTACTCAAGTGAAGCTGTGGTCACACTGGGCTTTTCCTCCCAAAGACTTCCATTCATACACACCCAAATGCGTCAGACCGGAAACACAGGGTCATGCGTTAAGTTTCGCAGGTCGCTGCGGTGCAAAGTTCAAGCTTGGTGAACTCTGACCTGCGAAATCGCATCACTTGACTGCATGAGACCAATCGAGGATCAAAACAGGACCTCTCTGGACAGAAATGTAAAACATGGAGCAATCGCTTGCTTTTTGAATGTCTAATCATCTTGTTTAATCCCGCCCCTTTTCGCAGCGCCGTACGACAGAATTTCGCACGCACAAAGCCCAGTGTGACCGCAGCTTTAATGTGTAAATGAAAGGATTAATTAAGTGATGATTGAGCACTGATGATGAACATCTGCAAGACAGAAAAGAATTACAAAACTATCTGACTTCAGTCACAGCCTTAGATAAAATCAGCTATAATATAATACACCGAATCTCTCAAAATCTCAGCAGAGGATCATTAAGCAACTCCACAAATAGCAGCTTCACTTTTTACCAACCTGTTTGCCTTTATTTAAAGAGAGACCCAATACTCTCTGAATTGAGTACATTTTACTCACAGAATTTTGCTGTGCAGGTTTATCAGCAGCTGTTCTATAAGACTGAATGGTTTATTCAGAGAAAACAACCATCCTGGATGTACTTTATGCCACTTATAACACATGTAGAACAGAATTAAACTTATTTCAGCCTAACATTGCCATGTACTTATTTTTAAGGTTCCCTGTAGAACTTATTTTCCCAGACCAAGTAAATATCATAGCTCAGTAGAATAGCAAATAGTTTTTATATTGAAAACAAATCAGGTGTATTTACATCAGCTTAGTCAGTTTACAGAAACACGTTTCATCTCGCATCAAAGCTCTGCTTCTGAAGGTAAAGTGGAAAAGATCTCGGCTGGAGGTCAGTCCTCCGGTCAGTTGATCAGTGTTGGCTAAGTTACTCAAAGTAATAGATTACAAATTACTGACTGGAAAATTGTAATTTGATTACATTAGCAATTATTTTATGTAAAAAGTAATCAGATTACTAATTACTTTACTTTGAATATACTTTTAAAAAATAAACAGCAGCTTCTTCAGTACTTTAATATTCACTGAAAAACACAACAATGGGTTTAACACAGCAGCTTGACAAATCCAGGATTTAAAGAGATCGTTTACCCAAAACTGAAAATTCTGAATTCATCTTTTTCTCAATCCACTGACATCAACACATACTATGTCTGCAGTCGTGGAGACAAACTGTAAATGCTCAAATGTTGAATACGTGAAATCTGGAATACGTGAGCCATTGCTCCTAATATGTGTGTGCAAGCCATGCTTACATTGGAAATAAAAAGCGTTAGTGTGCGCAAAAGGCACGATATGTGAACAGACTCATAAGCAGCTACGCTTCTCTTCACATTTGCAGAAGATACCTTAACTCCCGATCCTGCACATAACCCAATTTAATTTGGAGTTGGGCTGCCGGCGTCCTCCTCCGGTGTCCTCCTCCCAAAACGAGTATTGTCATAGAATGAGTTCTGTTCAAGTGCTTGAACATAGGCATGGGCTGGTGTAAGTTTCTGACGGTATAACCTTGAATAAAAATATGATGGTTCCATGGTATACGGTATTGTGATCACTGCTCTTAAATATGTTCTTTCTAAAAGTCTGGGTAAAAAACAAAACACTTTCCCTATTGAACAAAATACATTTGATCTTAGAAACATTTATAATATTTTGGAACAGTAAACATGTCAGGCTAAATAATTAAAATAAATCCTTGACTTCTGCTCTCTTCGTTTCTAAAACACAGATTTCTTTACAACACATTTAAAAAAACAACACATAAAAACCCTAACAAATACCTTAGGAACTGTATAACAGAACATTTTAGTGGTTTCAAAACTACTGACTTTTCCATACCACTGTAAACCTTGAAACCGGTTATCGTATCATGCCAATGACAAGTTGCTGGTCAAGTTAAAAGCAGTGTAAAGTTCTTCATCGAGACTGGACATAGACAGATATATTTTTGTTTTTACACTAAATGAAATCAAAGTAATGTCTGTATTTACTCTTAAAGCAGCAAACACTCCGGTCAACAACCATTTCAGCTCGTGTTCTCCACCAATTTTAAAGCAAACGCTCATTAACTGAAGTTGCAGCAGAAAACGTTACTTAAAAAAAGCACATTTTAAGTGTAAGTAACACAGTTACACTGACTTTTGCAACTGTAATCAAATTACACAAATTGAAAATGTAATTCATTGCATTACTGCGTTCCCAAAAATGTAAATGGAAAACAGTAACAAGCTACACCCAACTCTGATCACTACGTAAGCCAAAGCACTAGTTAAATCCACAGAATTGATGATACTGGGGTAAAGTAAACTCAGAAAGGTATTATTTGCCAATCCTAAATAGTGAAATCATATGAGCAGCCAATGACTATCAAAGTACAACATTGTTCACAGTTAAATTAACAGTGCTAATGTTGATTTCAAGTCATTCTTACATGCATTTTCAGACCCAATATTCAAAGTACCATGGTAAACAATATAGCTAGCATGTCATTGAACGAATGTGCAAACATAAAACAAACTTTACCTCAATATTGATAAATAGTGATGAGATGAAGGTCAGAAGAAACGTTCATATACAAAATGCCCAGCACAGCTTAGAAGTCTTTCACCAAAATGTCCACAGTAGCAAAAGTCCTTCAACACAATCAAAAAACAAAGTACTCCATTAACATGACTAATGAAACATTCACACCAAACATTACATCTCATCTCCATTTACTTCAGTTGAGCTTAAAACAAACTTCTCAACAGGACTTAAGCGTGTATAAACATTTACAGAAGAATCATCGTATTCAATACTTGCAATGCATTAAACAACACAATGCCTATTAAACAAAATTGACTTACATTCAGGTGAGCATGCAACATCTCTCATGACCACAAGAATCCACCATCTCTTCTTCTACAACCCTACTTTTTCATTACAACAGTGCACTCTAGGGCCCTCTTGATGATAACAAATGAATAACACTTCACTCACAAACATAAACAGCATTGTGACTGTTATATCATGCGCATTATTCAGACACTAGGTGGCGCCAAACAGTCAAAAACACAAAGCTGACAGAGACTAAATCAGCTGATGGAGTATACACTAACCTGCACATTATTCAGACACATTATTTATACACTAGATGGCACCAAAAACACAAAGCTGACAGGAACATATTTTTCCTTTTCAATGTCCTCCCATTAAAAAGTGCTTAATATGGATTATTAATGCATTAAGAAAACATATTTAAAACAGTACTCAATACTTCATTTGGCCTTCTAATATCACTTTTTACTGCGGTGAGCCATGGTAAGCTTCTTTATTTAACAGTTTAAATATGCAATATATGTTTAGCATGCATCTTTAGCACATTTCTGCTTAGCTGTATTAGTCATCTCTAATAGCTGATGTCTTTTCTCTTTGTCATGATGACAGTAAATAATATTAGACTAGATATTCTTCAAGACACTAGTATTCAGCTTAAAGTGACATGTAAAGGCTTCACTAGGGTAATTAGGGTAAAGTTAGGGTAATTAGGCAAGTCATTGTATAACAGTGGTTTGTTCTGGAGACAATCCAAAACTAATATTGCTGAAGGGGGTGAATAATATTGAGCTTAAAATGGGTGTAAAACAATTAAAAACTGCTTTTATTCTAGCTGAAATAAAACAAATAAGACTTTCTCCAGAAGAACAAATATTAGAGGAAATACTGTGAACATTTCCTGAATCTGTTCAACATCATCTGGGAAATATTGGAAAAAGAAAACAACAAAATCACAGGACTGAATAATTCCGACTTCAACTGTGTATGACTTTCTCAATGCATTAAGGCGCATGAAGTGTTTCCACATTGAGTGTTTCAGATCGTCCTTCCTTACGAAGCAGTTTGAGTCTCAGATGTGGATTAGCGTCTCAGCGATGGACAGCTCACAGTGTTTGCTGTCTGTGATTTGAATAATGCAGCATTTGTGTGTCTGTGCTTCAATCAGAACTGAAGAACTGCTTCTCCCTCTGAGGGACTGAATTTCTCGGTCATCTGAAGAGATTTGTAGCTGGAAGAGCACACTATCAGAATGATATCACTTCATAACTTTTAGATTTACCGTAGGAGCACGTTTGTCTTCAGGAGCTGGATTCACAAAGTGTCTGTCCAATTTCTTCTTTTCTAACCTATAAGAATATAATCTAAGACTGCAGTGAGAAGTTTAGTGTGTATTCTTTAAAACACTTCTCTAATGTCCATTTAAAACAGATATAAATCTGCAGATAATCAAAAATACTGCTGATAATAATCACATTATACAGATGCAGATGGTCATGAATAAACTGAAAAAGCCCCCCCGAGGTGAAGAAGGCCTGGAGGCAGTGCTGTTTATATTGATGTAGAAAATCATCATTTCTGGATCATTTTAATCCTTTCATTGTTTTCATCTGTTAAGATATTTGTGTGTTGCTGTTCATCCTGTGTGTGTTCAGCAGTGTGTAAGCGTTTAAGGCTCATAACTAACGCGCTCTGCACTGGACTTTAGAGCAGCATTTAGTTGGTCAATGGGGCTGTTGGTCCATTTCACTTCCTCAGAATAGCAACGCTCCAACAATGCGCCTTAACACACCTCCTCTGTAGCCCAGCACACACATGAGTCCACAGAGTGACACAAGGTGGAGCAAAATGTAAAAATTACTGCTGCGCTGGTCTGAAAATAGCAACAAATCACGCCAAACACGTCTTGCACCTTATTGCGCCGGGTGTAGGATAGAGCCCTAAATCTGAAACTTTCATTTGTCATTAAAAAAAGTGGATATTTTTTAATGTTCTTTTGTTTTAGTTTCATTTCACACTGATTCAAAAACTTTCATCTGAAATTTGTGTAAAAAAAGATAAATTCACCCTCACATTGTGTCAATCACATTTGCATGCTGCGTCCGAAACGTTCGTCCGTCATAAAGTACTAGCAAAAACATTTGTAAAAAGAAGATTCTGCATCAATTTCGATATTTTCAAAATGCATTATTATTAAAAAAACATTATTATATTCCATAACTATAAAACCAAATCTATAAAAAACTAGCCTAGAGCTTTATCTGCTGTTATAAACATGTCTATAATCTATCATCAATGTCTCTACCAATGTCTCTAATCTGTCTCTATAATCAAATTGAGAGAATAGCTATACATTTTGAGAATTGGCGAATCAATTTTTCAAGTGATTTATCACCACATATCTAATGAAGCATGTTACTTGTCAATTACATTTGCACACTGCATCCAAAACATTTATCAATCTTAACAAAATTTTGATTTTTTTTTTTTTTTTCACTGTAAAAAGGTGTTTTGACAGTTCAGTCTGCAAGGAAATTAATAAAGTTTCATATAAAAATGTAGTTCTACATTGTGCAAGCACCTTCATTGGCCTGTAGGGGGCGGGGCATTTTACACACCAGAAAGAATTTGATTGGTCAGAAAAAAATTCATTGACGTCCAAAAAAAATGTGTTGATCCATGTTGGTGGAATCTTGAATAAATTGAGATTATATCTCACAGGTTTGTCTACAGTTTCTCTTCAGCATTCTCCATTTTTTCATCATCCCACAGAGGCTTGCAATGAAAGAGAACAGAGTCTGAATCTCTCTGTGTGTTTGTGAAGGGTTCGCTGAAGGACAGAAATGCTTTTGTGATTCAATGTCGAGCACTGAAGTCTGTGAAGAAAGGAAGGACGGCTTGACATTGACAACTTCATCTCAACATATTGTACATACATTCATGTATATACATCTGAAGTCATATTATTGGCCCTGCTTTTTATTCTTTTTCCAATATTTCCCAAAGGATTTTAACAGAGCAAGGACATTTACACAGTATTTCATATAATATTGTTTCTTCTGGCTAAAGTCAGTTTACTTAGTTTGGCTGGAATTTTTTTTGTAAACAATTTTTAGATCAATATGAGTAGCCCTATTAAGAAATTATATTTTAGATTATCTACAGAACAAACCACTCTTGTCCAAATACCTGCCTAATTAACCTAGTTAAATGACTCTAAAAGTAACTTTAAGCTGAATACTAGTAAACTACCTGACACAAGTCTTGTGGTGGATCTGCGCTGTAAAGAGCAGCAGATAATAACTGGTCTTCTAGTTGATGATGTGTGAAGGTGGATTTCTCTGCTCAATCATCTGTTGATCTGCATCCTAATCATCACTAATACTGCAGAAGACCTACTGGAACCTGCATGGAGTCAAGATTCTCACATCAGTCAAGTTTGGTGAAGGAGAAATCATGGTTTGGGGTTCCATCATTCAGTATGGGGGCGTGTGAGAGATCTGCAACATCAACAGCCTGAGGTATCAAGACATTTGAGCTGCCCATTACATTACAAACCACAGGAGAGGGACAATTCTCCAGCAGGATAGCACTCCTTCTCATACTTCAGCCTCCCCATCAAAGCTCCTGAAAGCAGAGGAGGTCAAGGTGCTCCAGGATGGCCAGCCCAGTCATCAGACATCAACATTATTGAGCACGTCTGGGGTAAGATGAAGGAGGAGGCGTTGAAGATGAACACAAAGACTCTTGATGAACTCTGGGAGTCCTGCAAGAAGGCTTTCTTCACCATTCCAGATGACTTTATTAATCAGTGATTTGAGTCATTGCAGAGATGTATGGATGCAGTCCTCCAAGCTCATGATGGAGTCAGACACAATATTCATTCTGTTTCCACTGCAGCATGAGCACATATTCTATACTGGACATTATTGAAGCTTCAGTGAGCAGACTTTAGTCTAAGCAGAGTCAGACCTTACTGTCCTAATCAAATCAGTCAACATCAAGACATGATCAGATTATATTGTGCTCAAATAAGCGTAATCTAGAGGCCTTTACCTTTCATATAAGACACTTCTGATACCAAATCATCAACTAGAAGTCCAGTTATTATTTACTGTTCTTAAAACTTGAATAGGTGACAAGACTGTTGTCAGGTAGTGTATATAGTAAAATATTATGTACAGTCTTTATGACAAAAATTAAAGAAATTAGTTAGTAAAAATGGGTTCACTGCAAAAAATAGTTTTTTTACTCAGAGTTTTTGTCTTGTTTCCAGTCCAAATATCTAACAATTCTTAAATCAAGAAGCATTTTCTAGACAAGAAAAACACGATGTCTTGTTTTCAGTAATAATGAGACTAAATTAGGTGAGTTTTTGCTTAAAACAAGCTAAATAATCCTGTTAAAGCGAAAACAAGATTATTTTGTTTACCTCACACCATTGTCAGATTATTTGGCTTGTGTTAAGTAGAAACTCACTTCATTTTGACTCATTATTTCTGAAAACAAGACTATATTTTTGCTTGTCTAGAAAGTGCTCCTTGATTTAAGAATCTTACGATATCTGGACTAGAAATGAGACAATTCTTGAAGTAAGAAAAGCATTTTGCAGTGTCAAAAACAGCGTTTGGGAAACATTTGTAAAAGAATAAAAATGTAAAGGAGAGACAATAATTTTGACTTGAGCTACAGCAGACTGTATATTTATACTGTATATAGGCAGAGGGGATGGTCTCTCCTCTCCTCTCCTCTTTGATGTGTCTCTAGTGAACACACTGAGCTTTGAAGACTCTCGCTCTCTGAAAGTCAAAGGAGCGTCTGCTGTAAGGAAATAAAGAGGCTTCATTCTCCTCCTCCACTCCTTTAAGCCTTTAAAATGTCAAGTATGCAGAAAGTTGTAATTACTGTATCCATTTACTGGCTCTGAGTCACAGCAGGAAGCCTGAGCGTGTGTTAAAACAGCTCCATCGCATAAACACAATCAGAGAGGCTGAGGTCCGACACACACACACATACACACGCAACATGACATTAACACTGATCTCAGTCAAAGCACCAGCGTCTCTGTCACTCCACATCAAATAAACATGAACTCAAATAAAGCAGAGAAAAAAAAACAACCTGCTGCTGTCCGAAGCAAATGCTGCTCATTTTCATTTACTCGCTTTTGAAATGGGGCACCACGAAGGCTCAGTGGTCAGCGCTGTGGCCTCACAGCAAGAAGGTCTCTGGTTTGAGTCTCAGCTGGGTCAGTTGGTGTTTCTGTGTGGAGTTTGCATGTTCTCCCCGTGTTGGTGTGGGTTTCCTCCGGGTGCTCCGGTTTCCTTCACAGTCCAAACACATGCGCTATAGGGGAACTGATCAACTAAATTGTCCGTAGTGTGAGTGTGTTTCTAATATTTTTTATATAATTTGTCTATAATTTTGGCTCTAATTGTGAGTCTACATATTAAACTAACAGCAAAAAGAGCATTTAGCACAGTCAGAAATGATCATTTACTCTGGTAAAAGGAGATCATTTGAAGCGCAACATTAGCCCTCAATCATTGATTTTCATTGTCTGGACACTTCTCAGAATACCTGTGTTTGGGTGAACTGGTCTTCCTCTGCTCAGACTCAGCTCTACACACACTGTTGTTTTTCCTCCTCGATCTCTGAATATAACGACACTTGATACTATCATGTCTCAGCCATAGAGGACACTCGTCTCAGCTCGTCTTTGCATTGGAGGACACTCGTCTCTGCTTGTCTCAGCATAGCTTCATTTGTCTTTGCTGTAGAGGCTACTTATCTCTATTTGTCTCAGTCTGTCTCTGCTTTTCTCCACTTGTCTCTGTTTGTTTTTTGCAATAGAAGACAGTTGTCTCCTCTAGTCTCTATTTGTCTTTGCCATAGAGGACACTTATCTCTATATGTCTCTGCTTGTCTCTGCTTGTCTCCGCTTTTCTCCATTTGTCTTTTCCGATAAAGGACACCTGTCTCAGTGTGTCTCAATTTGTCTTTTGCAATAGAGGACACTTGTCTCAGTATGACTCAATTTGTCTCCATTGTAGATGACACTTGTCTCCACTTGTCTTTTCTAATAAAGGGCACTTGTCTCCCCTAGACTCAATTTGACTTTGCCATAGAGGACACTTGTCTCAGTTTGACTCCACTTGTCTTCTTTGATAGAGAACACTTGTCTCCAGTTGTCTCCATTTGACATTTTCATAGACAACACCGGTCTCCACTTGTCTTTTCTGATAGAAGACACTTGTCCCAGTGTGTCTATAATTGTCTTTGCCATAGTGGACATTTGTCTCAGTTTGTCTCCACTTGTCTTTTCTGATAGAAGACACTTGTCTCAGTGTGTCTCTAATTGTCTTTGCATAGAGGAAACTTGTCTCCACTTGTCTCAGTTTGTCTTCATTTGTCTTTTCCGATTAAGGACACCTGTCTCAGTGTGTCCCAATTTGTCTTTTGCGATAGAGGACACTTGTCTCCACTTGTCTCAGTTTGTCTCCACTTGTCTTTTCTGATAGAAGACACTTGTCCCAGTGTGTCTCAATTTGTCTTTGCCATAGAGGACACTTGTCTCCACTTGTCTCAGTTTGTCTTCACTTGTCTTTTCTGATAGAAGACACTTGTCTCAGTGTGTCCCAATTTGTCTTTTGCGATAGAGGACACTTGTCTCCACTTGTCTCAGTTTGTCTCCACTTGTCTTTTCTGATACAAGACACTTGTCCCAGTGTGTCTCAATTTGTCTTTGCCATAGAGGACACTTGTCTCCACTTGTCTCAGTTTGTCTTCACTTGTCTTTTCTGATGGATGACACCTCTCTGCTTGTCTTCAGTTTTCTCTCTGATAGAAGACACTTGTCTCCTCTTTACTCAGCTTGTAAATGTACTCAACTCTGCTTCTCTTTGCTATAGAGGACATTTGTCTCTACTAGTCTCTGTTTATCTCTGCCTGTCCAATTGTCTTTCCAATAGTGGACACTTGTCTCCCCTGGTCTTCATTTGCGTTTGCCATAGAGGACACTCTGTCTCCACTTTTCTCAGTTTGTCTCCTCAAGTCACTGTCTTCAGTTGTCTTTCATGATCCAGGACGCTTATTTCAGTTTGTCTCTACTTGTCTTTCTGATAGAGGACACTTGTCTCTGCTTGTCTTCACTTTTATTTCTGATCGAAGACACTCATCTTCGCCTTTTTTCGCCACATGTCTCAGTTTGACTTTTTCATTGAGGACACTTGTCTCTGCTTTTCTCTGCTTGTCTCAGATTCTCTTTGTCATAGAGGATGTTTGTCTCTGCTTTTCATTCTGATAGAGGACAATTGTCTTCGCTTTTCTCAGTTTCTCTTTGTCACAGAGGACACTTGTCTCTACTAGTCTCCATTTGTCCTTGCCATCGGGGATGCTCGTCTCCATTTGTCTCTGTCATAGAGGACGCTTGTTTCTGTCTGTCTCTGGCTTAGAGAATTCCTGTCTCTGCACAACTTTCCTCAACTTCTCAGTCCAGGAAACTTCTGAAGTTCATCTGGGACGCTCCTCATGAAGGCACCTTGCGAAATAAGGCCAGCGGTGAGGACACATTCGGGAGGAATTCACTGAGGAATGAAGAGTGTGTGTGTGTGTGTGTGTGTGTGTGTGTGTGTGTGTGTGTCACTGCGACTCGCTCCTGAAGCTGAGACAAGTGTTCACTTCTATCTGGGACACTGCAAATTATTTTTTTGGTCAAAATGTTGTACTCCCTCTGTTTTCCTCTTTATGTTCTCTCTCTCTCTCTCTCTCTCTCTCTCTCTCTCTCTCTCTCCATCCCTCGTCTCATTTGTCATCATGGCCTGATTATTTCATGCTCTCGGACTCTTTCCAGTCTGCTAACCTTCCTCGTGCTCCCGCTGTGCTGTGGAGTGGCTGAAGGCCGAATAAAGGCCGCTTCTCCCATCGCTGCGTCTCTCCTGCAACACGCCGCAGTTTAACCCACTTGTGAACTTTCCTCAAAGTACCGTGTGCACAAAAGACAGATCTGAAGAGGCTGTGAATCCTTGATCATCAGCTCATCACACTGCTAACACTATTTATCTAGTTGCAGTCTAATTTATAGCCACCAAAATAAATCTTACTGATCTCGATTTTTTATAGAATACAATACTATGCAGGAGCACATGAAGACTAATAATGATTGTTTTAAAGAGCGGCACGGTGGCTCTGTGGTTAACACTGTGGCCTCATAGCACGAAGGTGGCTGGTTCGAGTCAGTGTGTGTTTCTGTGTGGAGTTTGCATGTTCTCCCCGTGTTGGTGTGGGTTTCCTCCGGGTGCTCCGGTTTCCCCCACAGTCCAAACACATGCGCTATAGGGGAACTGATCAACTAAACTGGCCGTAGTGTATGAGTGTGTGTGTGTGAATGAGTGTGTATGGATGTTTCCCAGTATTGGGTTGCAGATAGAATAGCATCCGCTGTGTAAAACTAATGCTGGATATGTTGGCAGTTCATTCCGCTGTGGCACCCCTGATAAATAAAGGGACTAAGCCGAGGAAAAATGAATGAATGAATGAATGAAGATTAATTTAGATTAAGATTGGAATATAGTTGGTATTAGCTGGTAAAGCTTAAAGTTAAATATTTTACATGCAAACAGCTATAATAACGTCTTAAAAATAAAAAGGCTTGTCATAAAGTATGCCTCTGAATGTAATTAAGTTTAACTTATCTTGTATTATTAAGATATATTATAGCTGTAATAACTTGTTTTCTGTTTGCCTATTAAAATAGCTCAATAAACACATTTATTCTTACTATACTGCAAGATTTACGATCTCATTTCTAGACAAAATAACTTAAATAAATAGAATAAATCAATAAATTCAGATTGTGTAAGATAGTTATTGTTTATTTATCTTTCTTGTCTTACTTAATAAAGCTTAATTTAGGTAGTTTACATGCACATTTAGTTTAGTTACAATCTGAGACATATTTTAAGAGCAGCCTTGTGGTTTATCGAATTTATTTGTGCTTTAATAACTTAAACTTGTTTGTTATTTGCAAAATACACTCTGCTATGTTTTTGCAAGTAATCATTTTGCACTGTAATACTGTCAAGCCTTAAAAAAAAAAATGTTGTGGGCAACATTCATTCATCTTCCTTCAGCTTAGTCCCTTATTTATCAGAGGTCGCCACCGTGGAATGAACCACCAATTATTCCAGCATTCATTTTGCACAGCGCATGCCCTTCCAGCTGCAACCCAGTATTGGGAAATACCCATTCACACTCATTCTCACACACACACACACACACACACACACACACACACACACACACACGCACTTATACACTACGGCCAGTTTAATTGATCAGTTCCCCTATAGCGCATGTGTTTGGACTGTGGGGGAAACCGGAGCACCTGGAGGAAACCCACACCAACACGGGGAGAACATGCAAACTCCACACAGAAACACACACTGACCCAGCCGGGACTCGAACCAGAGACCTTCTTACTGTGAGGCCACAGTGCTAACCACTGAGCCACCGTGCTGCCCTTGTTGGCAATATGCCATCCTACATGTGATCCTGATTTAATCACTGATGTGAATAATGCTGTTTAAAGTTGAATCGTTATTTAAAGACAGAATATAAGATGGCAGATCTTCAATGAAGAGGAATCCTCCTGTTCAGAAACTCTAGTCTAAGATCTTCTCACACAAAATAGCAAACGCAAACTGTTTAGATGTGTTTTAGTCATATCATCTTCTACAGTGTGTGTGTGTGTGTGTGTGTGTGTGTGTGTGTGTGTGTGTGTGTGTGTGATGGACTCTTTGTTTGAGTGAGTGGAAAGCGTGAGATCCATAATAGATGTGATGATTGCCTCTCAGACCTGCGGCCTCTTACAGACGGGAAATGAGCTCTGAAGTGCTGCGATGGAGAGTCCTTCACACACACACACACACACACACACACACACACACACACACACACACACACACACACACACACACGCACACACACACGCACACACACACACACGTTTATTTATACACTCTCACACAGGGCAGCACGATGTCTCAATGGTTAGCACTGTGGCCTCACAGCAAGAAGGTCTGTGGTCCGAGTCCCGGCTGGGTCAGTTGGTGTTTCTGTGTGGAGTTTGCATGTTCTCCCCGTGTTGGTGTGGGTTTCCTCTGGGTGCTCCGGTTTCCCCCACAGTCCAAACACATGCGCTATAGGGGAACTGATCAACTAAACTGGCCGTAGTGTATGAGTGTGTGTGTGTGTGTTTGTGTGTTGGGTGTTTCCCAGTACAGGGTTGCAGCTGGAAGGGCATCCGCTGTCTAAAACATATGCTGGAATAGTTGTCGGTTCATTCCGCTGTGGCGACCTCTGATGAATAAAGGGACTAAGCCGAAGGAAAATGACTGAATGAATGAATGACTCTCTCTCTCTCACACACACACACACACACACATAATCATTCAATCACTGACACTTACACACAGACTCACACACATACATTTATTCACACACACGCACACACATCCATGCACAAATAAACACTCATTCACACACTCTCTCTCTTTCACACACACACATTTTCTTGCACACTTGCACACACACATGCAGGAATACACACTCATTCACACATACTCTTACATAAATACTTTTCACAGATAGTCTTTCATATACAGTACACACACACACACACGCACACACACGCACACACACACACGCACACACACACACACGCACACACACACACACACACACACACACACACACACACAGAAACTCCCGCTCTCACACATACACACAGCCACACACTCGGTGTCACTGTCACACACACACACACGCACGCACGCACGCACGCACGCACGCACGCACGCACACACACACACACACACACACACACGCACACACACACACACACACACACACACACACACACACACAGTCTCTCTCTATCCCTCTCTCTCTCACACACACACACACACACTCCAGAGTTCTCCCAGCATCTCGTGAGTGTGTAATGAGATGGAGGGACACTCAGAATGATGGTGTGTGAAATGTGAACTCCTCAGCTGAAGGACTCCTGCTGTTTGTCTGTCATTCACACACACACACACACACACACACACTATCTGATCCTGTGATCATATTCTGGATATCACTTTATTTTGATCGTGCTCTGTGCTCATTATTCTGCTTAATATCAGCGCTCTGCAGAATCTCTGCTTCACCAATAGACCATCATATTCTGGTGCATTGACTTGCGTTAGCATAACCAGTGTTTTACTACAGTTACCATGCTAAAACCATGCTTAGTGTTGCAGATTACCATCATCAACCTTGATAATCACATATCACAGGGCTTTACAGACGCTGGGACACATTTCTCAATACTTAGGTTGTTTTTGCAGAACTCTTGACCTTGATCTTGGATCAATTCTCAGTGTTTTGGCACAAAATGCATTCAGTGACTACATCTCTGAGATTTCATCAACTCTTTTCTCACTCAGACACAACAGCTGCCAAACATCTGTACGTACAGGACATTAGCATGCGCTTACATACTGTTTTCATTCATTCATTGTCTTCTCAGCTTAGTCCCTTTATTAATCAGGGGTCACCACAGTGTAATGAACCGCCAACTCATCCAGCACATGTTTTACGCAGCGGGTGCCCTTCCAGCCGCAACCCATCTCTGGGAAACACCCATACACACTCATTCATACTCATACACTATAAACAATTTAGCTTACCCAATTCCCCTATAGCGCATGTGTTTGGACTGTGCACTAAAAAAAAGAAAGATGATTCCTTGGATTTACTCAATTTTTTTGTTAAGTGGTTGTAAACAATTTATTTGGGCTGAATTTAAACAAACAAATTAAGTTGAACATTATTACATTTAATTTGTTTGTTTAAATTCAAACAGTTTTGCATGCAACACTTTTTTCAGTGTGGGGGAAAGCAGGGCACCTGGAGGAAACCCACGGAGAGAACATGCTAACTCCACACAGAAACACACACTGACCCAGCCGAGGTTCAAACCAGTGCCCTTCTTGCTGTGAAGGGACAGCACTACCTACTGCACCACTGCGTTTTACTGAAACATATTTCACATCTACAAATGCAGTTTAAGCAGCCAGATCAGCATTACTATTGTATCTGTATCAGTGGATGGTGTGTGTACAAATTCTTGCATTTTGGAAATACTTAAATAATATAAAATTAAATAAAGGACATAAAATATTGAGGGATTCTGCATCACGTCTGATTGATTCCAGTAACATTTACTGCAGTTATAAACAGAGATGTGTGCTTGTTTTACAGAAGTAAACACTGTGTAATGCTGCGTGTTGTTAGTGTGTTTAGCTCATTGTTTGTGGGTGATGAAGTGTGTTTGTGGGCTGTCCACCTCTGCTAGTGTTCTGGAGGAATGAGTTAATGTGAGAGCTGAATAAAGTGTTGTGGTAGTTGTAGTTATGGAATAAAATCGCTGTCATAAATATTTTGTGCGTAAATAAAATTGACACATCTGTAATTATTAAAATCGCGAAGGAAAACGGAGCGTACAATTCCAAAATCTGCGATTAGAACAAACACAGATACGACATTTTCTTTGTCTGTTTGTATACGATAAATGTACGATGGGTGTACTTTACACACACCAAATACAGTTTCACCACGGACACGATAACCTGATTACGAGTATGAATCTAACAGCGTCACTTCACTGTCAAAATTACGTCACCACTGCCACAGGCATTAATAAACAAGCGAGAGTCATCGATCACAGCGCCTGCTGGACACTCGAGCTCCCACACACGATTGTATGATTTCTGTTATTCCCTCTTTGAGAAATGTCCGTCATGAGCTGTAATAAAGGTGGAGACATTATGAGGTCCATTTTTGCTGTGTTTCTTGGACATTTTACAGACTCAAAATTAAGAACGGGCCGAGGATAGTGAGCATAATGTAAGTTAACGTAACAGGCAGCGAGTGCAGAATTTCTCAGTCAATCACTTAATGGTGTTTCTTATTATTATCTTTAAATTTGTACAAAGTAATGTATTAGTAACTATTAATATGTTATTTGTTATTATTTGTTTGTTATATTACAAGGTATTATGTTATTGTTATGCCTGTGGCAGTGGTGATGTAATTTTAATAGTGAAGTGACGCTGTTTGCTTCGTACTCGTAATCAGGACTTCCTGTCCATGGTGAAACTGTATTTGGTGTGTGTAAAGTACACCCATCGTACATTTATCAGGCGTACAGACAGACAAAGAAAATCTCGCATCTGTGTCTGTTCTAATCGCAGATTTTGGAATTGTACCCTTGTAAAATTACGAGTATGTTCTGTTTTCCTTTACGATTTTAATAATTACAGATGCGAGAATATTTACGCACGATTTTTTCCATAGTAGTGCATTTTGAATGTGAAATGAACTGCTGTGCCAAGCTGAAAGTCGGAGAATTGTGTGAAGAGTTTTGTAAAAGTGACCTGAGTGTTGAGAAATGGAAAAAACTGTAATAGCAGCCTTAAGTTGATCTTGTTTCTTTTTTCCCTTTTAACCCAACTTTTACAACCCTTAAACTGAGGGATTTTTTGGTTAAGGACTTTTTTATGTAACCGAGCCCTGCACTCTCCTGCCACATCACCTGCATCAACATCTGCATTCTTGTTTGCAATCATCCTGGAGCTGAAGTAAGATCAGTTTCAGATTTGCTTTAGCCTGGTGTTTTTCTTCATAACTGTGGAAGAATACTTCATGTGTCTATTTAGACCTGATAGTTGATATAAATAAATAATAAGCTTTGCTGGTATAAATGTTAATAGTAGCCTGCTTTGGTAAATTTACATTAAAGCGTTCTAATCATATGATGAATACACATACCGCTTTTCATGGGGGTCTGGGGATCTGTCATGGTATACAACTTAAGTAGAACTATTTTAAATGTAGTCAGTCAACGCAAACGAACTGGAAACTTACTGTCAGTTTATTTGTGTTGATTGCAAAGTGACGTGACAGGAAAGTGCAGGTGTCGATTGTAAATGACGTCACTTGCAGAGAAAGCGTGGGTGCCTGAGAGTGCAAGCGCAACTCTGCAGCTATACACTTCTCTGACCCGCCACAGCTGCAATACACCTGCATTTGGCTGATTAGCGGGTGTTAACGTCAAGCCCTGGTTACTACACTTTTACTAAAAAACAAACCAGGTTAATTTCCGTGAGTGTGTAACTGTTGGAGTGGTGTGCAGTCGAGTTACTTTACCACAACCCATCCTTTTCTGTGCGGTGTGTAAAACTGTAGCTGCCTGCAATTTTTGTGTTGAATCAAATCATCAGTGTGTGTGTGTGTGTGTGTGTGTGTGTGCGTGCGTGCGTGCGTGTCTGTGTGTGTGTGTGTGTGTGTGTGATGAGATGATGGACAGCTGATATCATCTGTGTTGGCACTTTAATTAAAATGTACAGATCAGATCATCTCATCCACGTCTTTAATTAATGATTTCTGTGAAAGGCAATAAAAGATCTCCTGATGGTGATGATATCAAACACACACACACACACACACACACACACACTGATCTCCAGAGAGATGTGGGTACTCTGTGAGCTGTGATGTCACTTCCTGACCTCTGCCCCCGCTGCAGGTACTCGTTCCAGGATGAGGAGGACATGTTCATGGTTGTGGACCTGCTGCTGGGTGGAGATCTGCGCTATCACCTGCAGCAGAGCGTGCAGTTCGGGGAGGACGCGGTGAAGCTGTACCTGTGTGAGATGACGCTGGCGCTCGACTACCTGCAGAGCCAACACATCATACACCGGTCAGCAAACACTCACCATCACAGACGAACACCACACAAATGCACTGCCTATGTGAAGGTCTGCGCTTCTGTTTTACCTTTAGTTGTACATCCAACATGCCTGACTCAAGGGGTCATTCATCTCTAGTGAAGGTCAGCATCAAATCTAAACGTATTCTTATTTTTATATGGATATAGTTGTTCTTGTTATAGATGATGTGTCTGCACACTTCATTATTATTATTATTTAAATTAATTTGCCCTCATAATCTATCAAATACCATAATCTCAAAATGACTTTTCTTCACGTTCGATCACATGGAATGTCTTTAGGGTGGGGTATCAGTACTTTAGGGCGGGGCATCATTCATTTAGGGCTGGGCTATCAGTGATTTAGAGCGGGGCTATCAGTGATTTAGGGTGGGGCTATCATTCATTTAGCACAAGGCTATCAGTCCTTCAGGGTGGGGCTATCAGTGCATTAGGGCTGGGCTATCAGTCCTTTAGGGTGGGGCTATCAGTCCTTTAGCACAAGGCTATCAGTCCTTTAGGGTGGGGCTATCAGTCTTTTAGGGCGGGGCTATCAGTCATTTAGGGCGGGGCTATCAATCATTTAGGGCGGGGCTATCAGTCCTTAGGGTGGGGCTATCAGTCTTTTAGGGCTGGGCTATCAGTCCTTTAGGGTGGGGCTACCAGTCATTTAGAGTGGGGCTATCAGTCCTTTAGGGTGGGCTATCAGTCCTTTAGGGTGGGGCTATCATTGATTTAGGGCGGGGCTATTAGTCCTTTAGCACAAGGTTATCAGTCCTTTAGGGCTGGGCTATCAGTCTTTTAGGGTGGGGCTATTAGTCATTTAGGGCTGGGCTATCAGTCTTTTAGGGCGGGGCTATAATTCATTTAGGGCTGGGCTATTAGTCATTTAGGGCTGGGCTATCAGTCTTTTAGGGCGGGGCTATAATTCATTTAGGGCTGGGCTATCAGTCCTTTAGGGCTGGGCTATCAGTCATTTAGAGTGGGCTATCACTCTTTTAGGGTGGGACTATCAGTCATTTAGGGCGGGGCTATCAGTCATTTAGAGTGGGGCTATCAGTTTTTTAAGGCAGGACTATCAGTCATTTAAAGCAGAGCTATCAGTCCTTTAGGGCGGGGTATATCAGTCCTTTAGGGGCAGGGCTATTAGTCCTTGAGGGCTCCGCTATCAGTCCTTTAGCACAAGGCTCTCAGTCCTTTACGGTGGAGTTATCAGTCCTTTAGGGCGGGGCTATCATTCATTTAGAGCAGGGTTATCAGTTCTTTAGGGCAGGGCTATTAGTACTTTAGGGTGGAGCTATCAGTCCTTTAGGGCAGGGCTATTAGTACTTTAGGGTGGAGCTATCAGTCCTTTAGGGCAGGGCTATTAGTACTTTAGGGTGGAGCTATCAGTCCTTTAGGGCGGGGCTATCATTCATTTAGAGCAGGGTTATCAGTCCTTTAGGGCAGGGCTATTAGTACTTTAGGGCGAAGCTATCAGTCTATTAGGGTGAAGCTATGGGCCCTTAAGGGTGGGGATATCAGTCCCTAAGGGCAGAGCTATTAGTCCTTTTGCACGAGGCTATCAACCATTTAGGGCAGGGCTATCAGAGTGTGTCTTGTTTCTGCTCTGCTTTTGTGGGAGGTAGTGGTTCGAATGAATATGAAACAATCTGTACAATTTAGCTCCTCATTATTGTCATAATCAGGCATCTGAGTGCAACCAAACTAGCATTCAAATATTCCTCCATTTTGTTAGCAAGGCCCGTATTCCAACAATCCAATTGGTTCCAAAGGGCAAAATCATGCACCGCCCTAATTTTTGACTCATTTCGGAAAATGTTTCAATCAGATGTACTGCACGATAGGGGAAAATGGGACATTCTTCTGTTTCATGCCTGGAAGCTGCTGAGGTTTTTATTTCAGTTTGTCTGTGTACTTCTAACTGATACTGAATATTGAGCAGGGGGCGGGGTAGCCTCATAGCAAATTAACAGTAAAAGGGGCGTGGCTAAGAATATTGTGACTGAATCATCACGCTGACATCATCAGAGAAGAAGCCACTCAAACTCTGGTTGAAGATTACCAAAAAGCATTTCAGTTTATTAACATGCATGGATTAATTGTTCACTTAAAGAATAACAATGTGCGCTAGCAAAATAAACACTGTACATTTCATGCAGACTTTAAAACTCACTTCAGATTAAAACTATTGAAGAGTCTATGAAGTGCTCATTTAGAAAGCCCTGTGTATTAGTGTGTGCATTCAGTGTGTGTGTGTGTGTGTGTGTGTGTGTGTGGAGCATCAGCTCACAGGGATTTGTTGTGTAATTGCGTGTTTAGTTCTGTAAGGCCCTTCAGGGAGATGAGGAGCCTGTGCCAAATAAAATGTGTCGTTGTCTTATTTTGGGTTCGTCACAAACGCTCTAGAATAGAACTGACAGTGAATGCAGTGGAGTGAGTCTCTCGCTGGCACTGATATCTGTGTGTGTGTGTGTGTGTGTGTGTGTGTGTTAGTCAAGCTGTACTCAGTCACATTGTTTTTTCTGTGGTGGATTTAGCTGTACTCTTTCAGACGAAGCGCTTTCTGTCTGTAGAATTATTTAGTTGCGCTAAGTTGGGCAGAAGTGTTTCCTAGCAACAGTGTGCCATGTCACGCAGCCACCGAGGTAAAATTAGTCCAAGTGGAGGATTCCTAAAAGAAGAAGAGCAGCGGCGGCAGCACATGACTGAGGACATCTGGAAGCTTCAGACGAGTCCTCATCACAGTCTGACACACCAGTGATGCTCAGATCTGATGTCCTGCTGCGTTTCTGCTTCAGATCTCAAGCATATCTCAAGACACGTGTCTTCAGAGATGGGCTGTTGTGCTACCACCATCAACAGCCTACATACACCCTAGCGATAACCCAGAACATTTTAGAAAAAAAACAGAAATGACCGCAAACCCAAATAGAAAAACCCTAGCAATGATCCAGAACATCCTGGAAACACCCCAACAACAACCCAGAACTCCCTAGCAATCACACAGAACTCCATAGAATGAATCTTGAAACACTCTAGAACAGATGCAGAACAAACTAGAAACACCAACTAACAACAACCCAGAACACTATAAAAATGCCCTAGCAATGATCCAGACCACCCTGGAAACACCCTAACAACAACCCAGAACACCATAGAAACACTCTAGCAATGACCCAGAACACCATGGAACTAACTTTATGACACAGAGGACACTAACAACAACCCAGAACACCATATAAAATCCTAGGAATGATCCAGAACACAATGGAAACACCCTAACAACATCCCAGAACACCATAGAAACACTCCAACAATGACCCAGACCACCCTGGAAACACCATAACAACAACCCAGAACACCATAGAAAGTCTTAGGATTGATCCAGAATACAAACGCCCTAACAACAACTCAGAACAGCATAGAACCACCTTAGAAACACCCAGCCAATGACCCAGAACTCCCTAGAAACACCCTAACAACAACTCAGAACAGCATATAAACACCCTACCGATGACCCAGAACATTTTAGAAACATCCCCAGAAATGACCCCAAACCCAATTGAAACATTCTACCAATGACCCAGAATTCTCTAGAAAGAACCAAAAACTGGCTAGAAAAGATGCAGAACACACTAGAAATACCCAACATATGATCCAGACCACCCTGAAAACACCCTAACAACAACCCAGAACTCAATAGAAACAACCTAGCAATGATCCCAAACACACTGGAAACACCCTCACAACAACTCAGAACACCATAGAAACACCCTGCCAATGACCCAGAACTATTAGAGAGAAGACACATAACTCACTAGGAACGCCATAACAACATCCCAGAACACCATAGAAACACTCTTCCAATGACCCAGAACTCCATAGAATGAACCTTAAAACAACCTAGAAAAGACGCAGAACAGACTAAACACCCAACCTATAACTCAGACCACATTGGGAACACCCTAGCAACAACCCAGAACATCAAAAAAATCCTAGGAATGATCAAGAACACCATGGAAACACCCTAACAACAATTCAGTACAGCATAGAAACACTTTGCCAATGACCCAGATTTCCCAAGAAAGAAGCTGAAAACCACCAAGAAAAGACACAGAACAGACTAGAAATACCCAACCTATGACCCAGAGCACCCTGGAAACACTCTAACAACAACCCAGCACACCATAGGAAATCATAGCAATGATCCTGAACATCCTAACAACAAATCAAAAGACCCTAGAAACACAAAGCCAATGACCCAGAACTCCCTAGAAAAAACCTGAAAACCGGCTAGAAAAGACTCAGACCACACTAGAAACACCCTAACAACAACCAAGATAAACACACTAGAACAGGGGTGGGCAAACTCGGTCCAGGAGGGCCGGTGTCCTGCAGAGTTTAGCTCCATTTCTAATCAAACACACCTGCTTATACAATTCTAGTGATCTTGAAGACACTGATTAGCATGTTCAGGTGTGTTTGATTAATGTTGGAGCAAAACTGTGCAGGACACCGGCCCTCCAGGACCGAGTTTGCCCATCCCTACCCTAGAAACACCCTGCCAATGACCCAGAACTCCAGAACCTGAAGACATAATAGAGAAGACACGTAACTCATTAGGAATGCCCTAACAACAACCCAGAGCACCATAGAAACACCCTAGAAACACCCTTCCAATGACCCAGAACTCCCTAGAAAGAATCTTAAAACCATTTAGAAAAGATGCAGAACAGACTAGAAACACCCAACCTATGGCCCAGACCACCATGGAAACACCCCAACAACAACCCAGAACATCAAAAAATCCTAGGAATGATCACGAACACCATGGAAACACCCTAACAACAAATCAGAACACCCTAGAAACACCCAGCCAATGGCCCAGAACTCCCTAGAAAAAACTTGAAAACCGGCTAGAAAATATTCGGATCACACTAGAAACACCCTAACAACAACCAAGAACACCATAGAAACACCCAACCTATGATCCAGACCACCCTGGAAACACCCTAACAACAATTCAGAACACAATAGAAACAACCTAGCAATGATCCCAAACACCCTGGAAACAGTGCTAATAACAACCAAGGTAAACACCCTAGAAACACCCTGCCAATGACCCAGAACTTCCTAGAAAGAACATGGATACACCATAGAAAAGACACATAACTCACTAGAAATGCTATAACAAGCCAGAATACCTTAGAAATACTCTAGCTAAAATCAGAAAACCCTAGAAACATCCTAACACCTTAAAATCACCCTAGCAACCACCTATTAAACTAGGTTAAACTCAAGCAAAAAATTCACGTGAGGGAAAAAACACCATGCAAGTAAACTAGAGCGCTGCTCCACATTCGGTGTGAACCCATCACAACACTTTAAATACTTTGGCACAGCAAATACCAGATTCTATGAACTCAACACCGCTCGATCAGCAATGTGATAAAGACACCTTAGCAACAGCATAGCAACACCCTGGCAGCCATTCTGAGCATCATGTCTGATTCAAAGATGCAGATCGGGCTGTGAATGTTCAGCTTGAAGAATGTGTGTGTGTACGTGTGTGTGTGTGTGTGTGTGTGTGTGTGTGTGTGTGTGTCACAGCTCTGCATGAATTAATCCCATCATGCTCTCTGGCATCATCCTGACAGCAGGGAACGGCTCGCTGTTAATTAGCTGTGAGGGAATCAGAAAGTGCTTTAGCTGGACGAGGCTTTATTCTTACACAGTGAGTGAGTGTGTGTGTGTGTGTGAGTGTGTGTGTGTGTGTGTGTGTGTGTGTGTGTTCATTGTAATTAGTGAGTGTGCTGGAAGTGTGATGGCCCCCTGAGAACTGAACATTCACACAAAGGAAGGCCGATGAAGCTTCCAAACATGAGCCTGCAGTCACTATGCACTCCACATGTAAATAAAGCCGCAGTTTGACTGATCTGAGACTGACGCCATCATCGTGTCATTGTGTCTCCACACAGGGACATCAAACCTGACAACATCCTGCTGGACGAGCAAGGTGAGACACATGCATGTGTGTGTGTGTGTGTGTGTGTGTGTGTGATTGTGAGAGAGAGAAAAGCTTCAAGGAGACGCGTGGAGATCCGAGGACACGCTGTTCCACTAAACACCCCTGATCTTCCCTTTTTAGAAAGAGCAAATTATTGTGCACATTAGACTCCTGCAGTCATTCAGTGAATCCTCTGAGTCACAGCAGGAATAATATCGCAACACCCTAGCAAAACCCCTCCAGAAACACCATGAAAACAAGTGATACAGAATAACAGCCTAGCAACAACACAAAACACAATAGAAACACCCTAGCAATGGCCAAAGGCACAGCTGAAACACCCTAGAAATAATCTGGGACACACTAGAAACACACAATATATGACCCAGAACACCCTAGAAACACTCTAACAACCCAGCAACACAATAGCAATAACCAATACACCATAAAAACAAGTAATACAGAATAAGCAACTACCCAAAATACAGTAGAAACACCCTAGTAACAACACAGCACACCACCAAAACATACCACTAGAAACCCAACTTATGACCAAGAACACTCTGGAAACATACTACATAACACCTAAACACCCTATCAACAACCCAGAACACCTTAGAAACATTTTAAAAACACAATAACAATAACCCCAACCACCAGAAAAACACTGCAAAAAAAAAAAGCAACACAGAATAACCTAGTAACACCATACCAACAATTTAGAAAACATAGAAACACCCTATAAACAATCCAGAACACCTTAGTAACACTCTAGCAGCCCACAAACACCATAGAGATGTCATCGAACACTTTAGAACCACCATGACAACAAGCAATACAGAATAACCTAGAATCACCCTAGCAACAGCAAAAATACCATCAAAACACTCTATCAACAACCCAGAACACCTTAGAAACATTCTAGCAACACAATAGCAAAAACCCCAACCACCATAGAAACACAACAAAAGCCAGCAACACAGAATAACCTAGTAACACCCTAGCAACAATGTAAAAAACATAGAAACACCCTAGCAACAACCAGAGAAACACACTGGACACCTAACCTATGACCCAGATTACCCTAAAAAACACTCTAGGGTGTTACATGTCACGCTAAAATAAAACACCCTGCCAACAACCTTAGGAACTGTCTAGCAACAACCCAGAAATGCCATAGCAATGACCCCAAACCCCATAGAAACACCATGAAAACAAGTGATACAGAATAACCTAGAAACACCTTAGCAACAACCTAAACCCCATAGAAACACCCTATCAACAACCCAGGACACCATCAAAACACCCTAGAAACAATCCGGAACACACTTGAAACACTCTACCTAACACCTGAGCTCCCTAACAATGACCCAGAACATCTTAGTAACACTCTAGCAACACACAGACATCATAGCAATATCACTCAAACACCTTATAAACACCATGACAACAAGCTATACAGAATAGCTTAGAATCACCCTATCAACAACCCAAAACACCTTAGAAACACCCTAGCAACAACCTAGGACACAATCAAAACACCCTAGAAACAATCCAGAACACACTAGAAACACTTTACCTAACACCTGAACACCCTAATGACCCAGAACACCTTAGTAACACTCTACCAACAACCCATAGCAATAACCCTAAACATCCTAGAAACAGCATGAAAACAAGCAACATAGAATAACCTGCAATCACCCAAGTAAGAACCCAAAACACCATAGAAACATCCTAGCAACAACCCAAAACACCATAGAAGCACCCTAGCAACAACTGAGGACACCATCAAAACACCCTAGAAACAGTTCAGAACACACTAGACACCCTACTAATAACCCAGAAAACCTTAATAACACTCTAGCAACACACAAACATCATAGCAATATGCCCTTAGAAACAACAAGCAACAAACAATACAGAATAACCTAGAAACACCCTATCAACAACCCAAAACACCTTAGAAACACCCTAGCAACGACTGAGGACACAATCAAAACACCCTAGAAACAATCCAGAACACACTAGAAACACTTTACCTAACACCTGAATGCCCTGATGTCCCAGAACACCTTAGTAACACTCTACCAACAACCCAGAAACACCATAGCAATAACCTTAAACATCCTAGAAACAGCATGAAAACAAGCATAGAATATAGAATAACCCACAATCACCCAAGTAACAACCCAAAACATCATAGAAACATCCTAGCAACAACCCAAAACACCATAGAAGCACCCTAGCAACAACCGAGGGCACCATCAAAACACCCTAGAAACAACCCAGAACACACTTGACATCCTACCAACGATCCAGAACACAACACTCCATCTACCCACTGAAACAATAGCAATAACCTCAAACACGCTAGAAAAACTATAAAAACAAAATGACACAGAATAACCTAAAAACACCCTAGCAACAACCCAAAACACCATAGAAACACCATAGCAACAACCGAGGACACCTTCAAAACACCCTAGAAACCATCTAGAACACAATACACTCTTCCAACGACCCAGAACACCCTACTCCACACTCTAGCAACCCACAGAAACAATAGAAGCAAAACGCATTATAAGCAACCCAGAACACATTAAATCCTGCAGTCATTCATTGACTCCTCTGAATCATCAGTTCTTTTCGTTTTTATGACTGATCTCTCTGTTGTTCCTCAGGTCACGCGCATTTAACAGACTTTAACATCGCTACGATAATCAAGGATGGAGAACGAGCCACAGCACTAGCAGGAACAAAGCCGTACATGGGTGAGAATCATCAGATTCACAACTGAACATCTGCTCTGTGATCATCAGTCCTTTAAACTCTACACACACTTATATTCTCAGTGCAGATGAGATGTGTTTTGTTTTCTCCTGACAGCTCCAGAGATCTTCCAGTCGTTTGTAAGCGGTGGATCTGGTTATGCGTTTGAGGTGGACTGGTGGTCGCTGGGTGTGACCATCTTTGAGGTTCTGCGAGGTTGGGTAAGAGGATCAGCCCTGTGTTTAACTGTGTGTACTGTATACAAACACTACGGATGTGTTTACTTCAAGGTTTGTGTTTCTGTGTGTTTCAGAGGCCATACGACATCCACGCCAGTAATTCAGTGGAGTCTCTGCTGCAGTTGTTCAGTACGGTTGTTGTTCAGTACAGCTCCACCTGGCACAAAGACCTCATCTCGCTGCTGAGGAAGGTCAGAAAAACACCTTGACACACACAGCTCTGTACATTCATCTGATGATGAATGATGAAAAAAGATGAATGAACATCCTATCAGCACCATGGAAACTACAGAGAACATCTTAACGACCACACACAACACCAAAACAGCTATAACAACCACCTAAAACACTGTAACAACAATAGCTCTGTACATTCGTCTGATAATAAATTATGAAAAAAGATGAATAAACATCATATCAGCACCCTGGAAACCTCACACAGCATCAAAACAGCTTTAACCATATCACCATATCAACCACCAAAAACACAATAACAACTAAACAGAACACAGTAACAAACATCTACAGTCCCAGAACAACTATAGCAACCACCAATAACACCATGATAACCACGTAGAACACTGTAACAACCATTTGCAATCCTAGAACAAATACAACAATCACAAAAACATCATGACAACCATACAAAACACTGTAACAGACATCTGAACAACTGCAAAAAACACTAAAAACACCCAACAGCCAATTTGAACAACCATCAAAACACCATTAAAACCATACAGAACATTATAACAAACATCTACAATGCCAGAACAACTACAACAACCTCAAAACACCATAACAACCATACAGAACACTATGACAACCACTTAGAACAACCACTATCTGCAATCCCAGAACAACTGTAGCAACCAATTAGAAACACCGTGAGAACCAAAAAGACGATTACAAACATATGTAATCCTAGAACAACTACAACAACCACCAAAAACTCTATAACAGCCACTCAGATCAACCACCACAACACCATAACAACCAATCAGAAAACTGTTTTGGGGGCAGTTGTTAGGGTGCTGTGCTGTTGTTGAAAGAACATTTTTGTCATTTTTAAGCTGCTTGGAGTGGTTGGTAGGGTTTTTGGGGTAGTTGTTAAGGTGTTATGGGTGGTTTCTTTGGGTTTGTGCTGTTATGGCTTTGTTAGTGATTGCTATGATATTTAGTGTGTTTTTAGACTGTTGTGGGTGGTTGTGAGGGGTATTTGGTGTGTTTTTAGACTGTTGTGGGTGGTTTCTGGTGTTTCTGTGTTTTTTAGGGTGTTTGCCGTATTTTTCAGAACATGTGTATCTGTAACCTTTCATTGTTAGGTCATTGTGTGTAGTTGTTAGAGTGCTGTTTATGGTTATTTGGGTATTTGGAGTGTTTTTATGGCATTGTGACTGGTTGTTATGGTGTTTGTTGTAGTTTTTAAGGTGTTGTAGGTGGTTGGTTGAACTTTTTCTGGATATCTACAGTGTCGTGTGTAGTTGTTAGCATGTCTGGAGTGGTTGTTAAGGTATTTGGTGTGGTGGTTCGAATGTTGATGTGGTGTTTAGGGTGTAGAGGTTGTTGTTTGGGTGTTGTGAGAGGTTGTTAGGATGTCTGAAGCTGTTTTATGGAGTTGCAAGTGGTCAACAGGACATTTCTTTGTGGGTTTTAAGGTGTTGGGGTTATGTGTAATGTGGTAATGTGTTATGGATGGTTGTTAGGGTGTTGTAAGTGGTTGTTAGGGTGTTTTGTGCTGTTTGTAGGGTGATTGCCATGCCATTTTTGTGGTTTTTAGGGTGTTGAGGGATGACTTGTGTTTGGTGTAGTTGGTAAGCAGTTGTGTATGGTTAGGGTGTTGTGTTGTTGTTAAGAGAACATTTTTGTCATTTTTAGGTTGCCTGGAGTGGTTGTTAAGGTTTTTGGGGCAGTTAGGGTGTTGTTGTTGTTGAAAGGATGTTTTTTTTCATTTTTAGGCTGCTTGGAGTAGTTGTTAGGGTTTTTGGGGGTGGTTGTTGGGTTGTTGTGTGTGTTTTTATGGCTTTGTTAGTGGTTGTTAGGATATTTGGTGTGTTTTTAGACTGTTGTGGGTGGTTTCTTTGTGTTTCTAAGGGTGTTTGGGGTAGTTGTCAAGACATGTCTATTTGTAACCTTTCTACAGTTCTATGGTGGTTGCTATGGTGTCATGGGTTGTGGTTAGGTCATTGTGTGTAGTTGGTAGAGTGTTGTGGGTGGTTGTTAGGGTATTCAATGTTTTTCATGGCATTGTGGCTGGTTGTTATAGTGTTTGCTGTAGTTTTAAGGTGTTGTAGGTGGTTGGTGTAACATTTTCAGTATCTATAATGTGTGTAATTGTTAGCATGTTTGGAGTTGTTGTTAGAATGTTGATGTGTTTTTTAGAGTGTAGTGGGTTGTGAGAGATTGTTAGGATGTCTGGGGTGGATTTAAGCAGTCGTGGTTGGTCAACATGACATTTCTTTGTGTGTTTTAAAGGTATTGGAGTTAGTTGGTGATGTGTTGTGGGTGGTTGTTAGGGTGATTTGTGTTGATTGTAGGGTTTTGTATGTGATTGCCATGCCATTTGTGTGGTTTTTAGCTTATTGATAGTGGATTTAATGTGTTTGGTGTGTTTGGTAGGCAGTTGTGTGTGTGGCTAGGGTGTTGTGTTGTTGTTGTTGTTGTTGAGAGGACAGGCTGTTAGGAGTGGTTGTTAGGGGTTTTGGGGTGGTTGTTAGGGGTATTTGGTGAGTATTTTTTGGGTGTTTGGGGTAGTTGTGAAGACATGTCTATGTAACGTTCTACAGTTCTGTGTTGGTTGCTATGGTGTCATGGGTCGTTGTTAGGTTAGTTCTTACTGACTTGAGTCAGAAGAGTCTTGACTTTAATATTAAGGCAATGGAAATATATCTAAAACGGATGAAATTGAAAAAGCATATAGAGAGGGAAATGAAAATAGACAGAAGACAGATGGAGTCAGAGTGAAGGAAGAGAGAATAAAACAGTCTAATGATGCTGGAGAGAATAAAGGGAAGGATTGAGACGAGCGAGAGGAGCTGATAATGAGCTGGAGAGATAATAAAATAAGATGAATGAGAAAAGCCAGTTTCGCTCGGCTGGATCACTGGAGAGGGAGAAGAAATATTATGAGAGGAAAATGGATATTAGTGAAGAACAGAGGATTGACGTGAGGCGTTCAGGTCATTTATTAGATGAGTGAGATGTGCAGAGATTACTGTGTGGTGAGTCAGAGGAAAAGGGCATTGTGGGTAAGAGCTGGAAACTTCCCCTTTCAAGCTTGATCTCACGCTTTATATATACAGATTGATTTAAAGCAGCTTCAGTAACGGTGAAAAAAACACCGGTTTGATCTCAGATGTCAAAATAGAGCCAGTGGTTCACATTCAGATCATTTCTGAATGCATACTCTTTCATATCGACCAGTTTAAGTGTAGTTTTCCACTGGAGATGAGACATGAAATGAACATCAGCAGGTTTGTGTTGAGTTTAAGTCATCTCTCAAATTTTAACAGTAACAGGATATACATGTGGTCTTGAACACTGTTTTAAAAATCTCAGTACAAAACATTTATACAACTTTCATGGAGCAAAAAAATAAATAAGAACATTTCAAATACATTTTTATGTAAGAATATTCAAATAAGATTATTTTAGTTTGAGTATTGTCTAACATTACTATAATCTTACTGCAGAATGAAATTCTGGATGCAGTTTTCACATTCCGGATCTATTTAGACCTTTTTTAAAAATATTAATACAACATATTCAGATCTTGATCTGAAAAGCTCAAACAAAACATCTTAAAGTCAAACTCAAATGTTGACTTTAAGATGAAACCAGTGTTTGATGCTGCAGTGATCTGTCAATAGGTGCACATTTACATCAACAAAATTTTGAGCAAAAAATGAGCAAAAGGACAAATATATAAATAAAGTTTGACCACTCATATAATCCCATAGATTTCTGTTTACCACAGTATATTTCTGTCACCTATAGCTGCTGAATACAAACAGGCTCCAAAATGAGCCTTACACCTAATATCTGACATTAATCTGAAAGGTTTCCACATGAACAAATGCCACAGTAATTTACAGTAAACAGTGTAGTGGTTTTAATGAATAAATGAGCCACTGATGTAGTTTTCTACAACTATAGTGTATATTATACTACAATACACCACACTTTACTGTAGTGAAAACTAAAGTATACTACAGTATTATTAGTTCACTAATAATAATAATAATCTGTGGTTTATACCACAGAATACTGCAGCATTCATTAACAAAGAGTTGAAGATACTATAGTATGAACAGCATAATACGCTTTACTATAGTATGGTTCAAAACACTATAGTATTTACAATAAATTACTGTAGTATTTTTATGTGGGTTGCATCTTATAAAAATATTGTGAAAATCTTTTTTTAAATAATAATAATTAGGGATGTCCAGATCTGATCACATGATCGGAAATCGGGCCCAATAACGCGGCTTCAGACTCGATCGGAAACGGACATTACCTCCCGATCAGGACTCGAATATACAGTTGAAGTCAGAATTATTAGCCCCCCTGTTTATTTTTTCCCCAATTTCTGTTTAACGGAGAGATTTTATCAGCACATTTCTAATCATAATAGTTTTAATAACTCATCTCTAATAACTGATTTATTTTCTCTTTGTCATGATGACAGTAAATAATATTAGACTAGATATTCTTCAAGACACTTCTATACAGCTTAAAGTGACATTTAAAGGCTTAACTAGGTTAATTAGGGTAACTAGGCAGGTTAGGGTAATTAGGCAAGTTATTGTATAATGATGGTTTGTTCTGGAGACTATCAGACAAAATATATAACTTAAAGAGGCTAATAATATTGAGCTTAAAATGGTGTTTAAACAATTAAAAACTGCTTTTATTCTAGCTGAAATAAAACAAATAAGACTTTCTCCAGAAGAACAAATATTATCAGACATACTGTCAACATTTCCTTGCTCTGTTAAACATCATTTGGGAAATATAAATAAGTTGTCATTATTTTTAACCCATCTATAGTTAGACCTCTTTCTTGACTTGACACAGAAGCAGCAACGTGTGCAGCATGACATCACCTTGTTGCAGAGAGAGATTGGTTAAACACCGGCAAAGTAGAACTCAGAAGCAGCTTGAAGCTGAACATCCTGGATCTGTTTCTTCACTCTTTATTCATTTATGTATTATAGAAGTATCGGATCGGGTTTCGGTATCGGCAGATGCTCAAAAACAAATGACTCATACTCGAGGGCAAAAATACCTAACCATGACATCCCTAATAATAATAATAATAAAATATTAACATTTACCAATGGTTAACATTTGCATTTACATAAAGAAGTCAGATTGTTTTAAATGCTCCGAGAATATTCAGTGATTATATATAAGTAACTTGACTGCTGGAGAAATGTGATTTTGTTATCTTGAAATGACGAAGAGAATGGAAACAATGGAGGATTTAAAGCGACTTCTGATGTATTGAAGGGTAATTCAGCGAGTGTGTTAGTGTGTGTGAAGCGCACTGAGGTTTTCTCTGAGCTGGTGGGTTGATTCGGATCGATTTCTTTCTGTCTGGGGGAGAAATGCAGATCGGAGCATCTGCAGATCTGCTTTCTGGATCATTTACAGCAGCAGAGAATAATATGAGGAGTCTCTGTCACATCTCAGACTCCACAGCGCCTCCTGCAGGCCTACAACGCAAAACACACCACCTTCCTAACTCAGAGGTGTTCTCTTGTTTCTAGTCCAAATATCTAAACATTCTTATATCAAGAAGCATTTTCTAGACAAGTACATTTGTTTTCATTTGTAATAAATGTCACAATTTCAACGTCCTCCAAACCTGTTTGAGTTTCTTCTGTTGAACACAAAGGAAGATATTTTGAAGAATGCTGGAAAAAAACATCCATTGACTTTCATTGTTTTTATCTACTCTGGATGTCAACCAGCATTTGCAGCATTCTTTAAAATATCTTCCTTTGTGTTCAACAGAAGAAAGAAACTGAAAAGTTATCAACCACTTGAGTGAGAGTGATGAGGATATCTTCACTTTTGGGTGACTGTGCCTTTAAACTGCAATAACAGTACATTTAATATAAATGTTAAATACATACATTAATTTAGCATGTTTTTAACCTCAAACTGCACTCAGATTGGCTGATAATCAGTCAAAAGAGTCTCAATCTCAGTTCTGAACAGAAATAAATGCCTTTACTTACTTTATTACTTTTCTTAGAGGCACAGTTCACCCAAACCTTAAAATGATGTCATGATTTTACCCTTAATATATAGAGAATACAGTTTGTGCAGTATATAACAACTGTTTTTGTGACGTATGTCCCCATAAATCACAAAAACAAGCATTCCTCCTGAAGCTCTTTTGACTGTGTGTGTGTGTGTGTGTGTGTGTGTGTGTGTGTGTGTGTGTGTGTGTGTGCAGTTATTGACTGTAAACCCAGAGCATCGCTTCTGTAGTCTGGCTCAGATGCAGACGGCGCCCTACCTCTCCGATGTCAACTGGGACGACGTTTATGAGAAGAAGATGGAGCCCGGCTTTGTTCCCAACGTGAGACACACACACAGAGAGAGAGAGAGACTCAAACACACGAAACTCACTCTAAAACACACATACACACACATCATTCAAAATCCCACACAAAAAATCAGTCAAAATTCACTCAAACACACACACACACGCACACACACACACACACACACACACACACACACACACACACACACACACGCACACACGCACAAACACACGCACACACACACATATTTTAACAATAAACATGACAGAAATACTTTGGAATATTTTAAGTGGGTGCACACACATGACATGACGTGTGTGTATGTGTGTGTGCATGTGTGTGTCTGACAGAAAGGTCGTCTGCACTGCGACCCCACCTTTGAGCTGGAGGAGATGATTCTGGAGTCTCGACCGCTGCACAAGAAGAAGAAGAGGCTCGCCAAGAACAGATCCAGAGACAACAGCAAAGACTCGCAGTCTGTGAGTCTCTCACATACACACACACACACATCATATACACGTACATGCACACACATTCGCTCACGCACATACACTCACACACACATGCACACACACAAGCATACAGACTTACACATACACACACACACACACACACACACACACACATGCCTTCAGAAGACGTTTGAGGAGGATAATAATATAATCTTGTGTCTGCTTTGGAATAGCATGACTCCTCTTCCCCCATTGGCTGATTATTCTGTTGTTTTAAGTAAAGTCTCTCTTCGTTTTGACTCATTATTTCTGAACACAAGACTACATGTGTTGTTCGTCGTCTTGATTTAAGAGTGTTTATATATCTGGACTAAGAAGCGAGTGAGAAAAGCCTGTTGTGCAGTGCAGTGTTCGTCTGTTGTGTATTTCTGAGTCAGATCTGCTGCAGTGCTTCAGTCCTGAGCTCAGAGATGAAGATGAAGATGAGCGTCTGTGGTCTGCAGATGCAGGAAGCTCAGCCATTATTACCTGGATGATTAAATTATGAAGCTTTCAGGGCTCCTGAAGCTCACAGGCTATTCTCGGTTTCTTGCAGCACGATTGAGCTCAGCAGAAACTGAGAAACGAAGGTTTACTGCCGTCTGGTTGGGAGCTGGTTAATAATAATAATAATAATAATAATAGTGATGATGATAATAACAACAATAATAACAATAATAATAATAACAGTAATAATAATAGTGATGATGATGATAATAACAACAACAATAATAATAATAACAATAGTAATAATAATTATAATAATAATGATGATGATAATAACAACAATAACAATAATAATAAAATAATAATAATAATAACAGTAATAGTATTAATAACAATAATAATAATAGCAGTAATAATAATAATAATAATAACTATAATAATAATAATAATAATAATAATAATAACAATAATAATAATATTAACAATAATAATAATAATAATAACAATAATAATAACAATAGTAATAATAATTATAAGATTAACAACAACAATAATAATAATAATAACAATAATACTAACAATAATAATAAAAATAGTAATAATAATGATAATATTAACAATAATAATAATTTTAATAATAACAACATTAATAATAATAATAGTAATAATAACGATAACAATAATAATAACATAAATAACAACAATAACAATAACAAAAACAATAGTAATAATAATAATAACAATAATAATAATGATAATAACAGTAATAATAATAACAACAATAATAATAATAATAATAATAACATAAATAACACCATTAACAATAATAATAGGGGTTAAACCCCTACTCTTTTCGAAACACATCCTGGGATTATTAATGAGCACAGAGAGCCAGGACCTCGGTTTGACCTAATCTGAAAGACTGCGCTCACTGACAGTATAGTGTATATATCCTTTACTGGGGTATTAGGACCCACACAGACTGCGGGTTGAGCGCCCCCTGCTGGCATCACTAACAACACTTCCAAAAGCAACCTAGTGTTCCCATGAGGTCTCCCATCCAGATACTGACCAGACTCAGCCCTGCTCAGCTTCAGTGGGCGACCATGTAAGAGCTGCAGAGAGCGAGCCGCCGTTTAATGTGTGTTTAATTTGTGTTTAATGTGTGTTTAATGTGTGTTTAATGTGTGTTTAATGTGTGTTTAATGTGTGTTTAATGTGTGTTTAATGTGTGTTTATTGTGTTTCAGGAGAACGAGTATCTTCAGGAGTGCCTTGAAGTCGTCCAGCAGGAGTTTATGATCTTCAACCGTGAAAAGTGAGTAAAAAAAAGAGAAATTAAAAGCTCTATACTCTATAAACTGGCATAATTAATCTCACAGTTATAAGCGAAACATTTGTGTGTGAGTGTTTCATTGTGTGTGTGTTTGTCTGTGTTGATAATACGGCAAGACACACACCTAATACACAAATATATTGAACATTACACATGGACATCACATATAACTGCAGGTTAAGAATGTTTATACATCATGCCTTTATCTGTTAAGAGCTATTAGACACTAGGTAATTAGTGAAAGTTATTAGTAACTAATAAAGCTGTGATAAGTTTAACTTTTGCAAATTTGATTGTAATGCTGTAATGGGCACCTTTTGTAAAGCTGCTTTGAAACAATAATTATTGTGAAAGGTGCGAAACAAATAAATCTGAATAATAATAATAATAATAATAATAATAATAATAATAATAATAATAAGGAACAAATTTCATTTGTAATGCACTTTTCTTAAAGGAACACTCCAATTTTATTTGTGAATATGGTCATTTTACTGCACTCCTAGAGTAAAGAGTTTAGTTTTACCATTTCTGAATCATTCAGCTGATCTCCGGGTCTGCAGGAGCACTTTTAGCTTAGCTTAGCATAGATCATTGAATCAGATTAGACCATTAGCATCTCACTCAAACATGAGCACAGAGTGTTGATAATTCTCCTCTTTAAAGCTGGACTCTTCTGTAGTTCTTCATCATCTACTGAGACTGAGAGGAAATAAAGAGTTCCTATGTTCTAGACTGATAGATATAGGAACTATCCTCTCATTCTGGCGTAATGATCAGGGAACTTCACTGCTGTAAACTCACCTAATTGTGGTGTTTTGGTCGCTTTAAATGCAAATGAGATCGTGCTCTTTTCAGAAGAGGGCGGAGCTACAGACAGCTGTGCGTCCCCATAGTGACAGATGTAAAACAGCAGTGTGTGTGTTGTCAGTGCTGGTCAGGTGTGTATGTGTGCTTCAGTGTGAGTGTGTGCTTCATGTGTCTGTCAGTCTATGTCGCTCCTGTCTCTGTTCATCTAAAACTCCACATCTAGAATCCTCTTAGTCTATGCTGACATTATCTTCAGCAGCTCAAACACTCTAATGGCTAATGGACAGACGGCTGCTTCTCACTCAGGGCTGCTGTTTATGCTAATGAGATGGGCACTAGTGGGCGGGGCTTTCCCCCTCTGATGACACGTACAAAGGGAGAATGTCAATCAAAGTGTTTCGTTTATCAGGTCTGATTAGAACAAACACAAGTCATTCATGTTGACCATCAGAGACTGGAGATATTCACACACTGCTGACGTCACACTCGGCAGCAAACCGCCCCAGTGCATGCTGAAGGTCCATGTTCGATGATGCCAACAGAACAACATCGTCTGTGAATAACAGAGATGAGATCCTGTGGTCCCAAAACCGACTGCTCTTTGAAATTCTGTCCATAAAAATGATTCCTTATAGCTGTTTTTATTGTCTAAAGATGAATGGGAGCCTGAGTAAAAGCAGAATAATATCAGTTTGCAGCATTAAGCACCAGAACCAGCTGTTTTTAACATCTAAGGATGAATGGAAGTGGATGAGACCGGAAATCTCAAGCCAAAAAGATTTAAATGGCTGCGCCCACTCGTACGCAAAGAATAAGGTCAATAAAGTGATTTCAGCATAACAGATGCCCTTTAAAACACAAAACTCTACTGTAAATCTGTGTGTGTTGTCAGGCTGAAGCGGCGGCAGGAGGAGGGCTGTGCGGGAGCAGATGCAGATGCAGACGCAGACGAGGCTGAAGGAGGAACAGAAGACGAGGAGACGGAGCCTGAACCTGAGGCTGAAGCTGAGGCTGAACCCGAAGCGTCCTCCAAGCGGAGCATGTGCGGGTCGGTGTGTTCGTCTCCAGGGAGCTGCTAGCGGCCGTCAGCACTAAAAGCTTTTCTAAGTTTTTGTCTTTTTTCCAGTCCAAATATCTAAACATTCTTAAATCAAGAAGCATCATTCATTTTCCTTCAGCTTAGTCACTGAATAATCAGGGGTCGCCACAGTGGAATGAACCACCAACTATTCCAGCATATGCTTTACACAGCGGATGCCCTTCTAGCCACAAGTTAGTACTGGGAAACACCCATACACACTCATTCACACACACACTCATACACTACGGCCAATTTAGTTCATCAATTCCTCTATAGCACATGTGTTTGGACTGTGGGGGAAACAAAGAGAAGCAAAAATAAGCCTTTTTTAGACAATATAGTCAAGATTTCAGTAATAATGAGTCAAAATGGAGTGAGTTTTTGCTTAAACAAGCTAAATAATCAGACAATGTGGGAGGAGAAATAATGTCATTTAAAAACAAACACAAGATTATTTCATTCACCCCATTGGGAGATTATTTTGCTTATTTAACCCTTCTGTTGATTTATGGGTCAAAAGTGAGCCAGGCATCTTTTTAACTGCAGAAAACACAACCTAAGCAGTGTTTTTATCTTAAAGTTTGGTGAATTGAATTGAATTGAATTGAAAGTACAACAGGTGTCCTTTGGGTCAATTTTGACCCATCAACTATAAAACCATTTTTACACACACACACTGAGACACAAACAAACATAAACGGACACACAAACACTCAAACACACACTCTAAGATAGAGGTTTGCGCAGAACTGGATCTCATCCCGCTCCCGCCAGGTTATATACTGAACCCGACCGCTCCCGCCGTATATTCAGTCTTTGTTCACCCGCTGCCCGACCCACCTCGTTTTCTACCAGACCCGACTGCTAATTTAGATCTAGTTTCTAAAATCTCACATTAAAATTGGACACTACTAAAAGAGAGAGATAACAGAGTAAAGTGTAGGTTGTGCAAGGATTGTAGGCTAAATGTCAGTTTTGTTTGCCTCTTTGTGATCAGACATGAGTGCCGCCTGACGTGCGGTGAGGTTTGTGGCTGGTGAGGCATTGACTCTTTCAAAGTCAGATTTACAAATATACATCCACTCAATATATATCATATCAGACAGCCTTTAACAAGTGACACACAGCACCACGGCGGATGCACTCTCTCTCTCTCTCTCTCTCTCTCTCTCTCTCTCTCTCTCTCTCTCTCTCTCTCTCTCTATATATATATATATAAATATGTCTCGCGAGCGATATTGTTAGACCCTCTCCCGTTCAAATTACACCAGTTACCGACTGCTACAGCGATTTGGTCAGAAATTTATTCCAGCGCCGCAAGAAATCTGGTCGGGTAATGCAGACCTCTACTCTAAGACACACACATGCATTCTACAACACACAAACAAACACACACATAAATACACACACACACACACACACACACAAATAATCTGCTGCTTTAGCTGTTAGGAGCACAGGCTTGCTAAACACTTCTCCACTTCTGCAGGTGCTTTAATCATGATAAAACACAGCATTTACTGTAGTGAGAAAGGAGTGTTGTCTACTGAGAGAACACTGCTGAAATACTGCACACTGATGAGGGAAAGCCCAAACATTCACAGAGGGAGTGATGAAGATCAGTTTGTTTCTTCATGTTGAATATATTTAAGGATAGAAATGAAATTAATCTGTTTTATTACAGAGCTTCAGTGAAGGGGGTCTGTTTTGACTTGAAGGACGTAATAGTGTTTACACACTTATAGAGCACAGGAGGGATAAAGGAACTCTTTTCATTTTGACTCTTTTTTTCTGAAAACCAAACAGTGTTTTTGTTTGTCTAGAAAAGTCTTCTTGATTTAAGAATTGTGAGATATATGGACTAGAGACGAGACACAAACTCTAAATAAGAAAAGCAGTTTTCACGGTGCATCCTCGGTCTGTGCCCTACTGTAAGCCTGAACTTCTCTATGCAAACGCAAGCCTTCAGCATGATGAAGATGATGTACAGTAGAGGATGAGGAGTGAAGCTGCTCGTCATCAGCACACGCATCAGTGTGTTTATATACCACTGTATTCAACATCCCCGGCCAATCAGAGGAACTCAGGGGCGTTTCTGCTTCTATGTGCTGAGAGAAGTCTTAATAACATTTCTAAACATTCTTGAATCAAGATTTACTAAAGCAGAAAATAGAAGGATATTAACCCTTATAGTGCGCTTGAGTCCATTCTGACTTGAAAGAGATGCAAAAATAGCATTTGACTTTATTTTATGAAGTGATTCGTTTACTTGCATATAATTGTATAAACCCATTAATTTTATAGCGATTAGTTGACTTTACTTAAAGAAGCAAGTAAACCTGTTGCTTTTAAAGCGGTTAGTGGACTTTAAAAGTGATTAGTTGACTTTGCTTAAAGGAAGTGAGTCAACCTGTTGCATTTATAGCGATTAGTTGACTTAAAGAAAGTGAGTAAACCCATTGCTTTTAATGCTGTTAGTTGACTTTAAATGCGATTAGTTGACTTTACTTGAAGAAAGTGAGTGAATACCTTGCTTTTAAAGCGATTAGTTGACTTTACTTAAAGTGAGTAAACCTGTGTTTTTAAAATGATTAGTTTACTTTACTTAAGTAAGCCTGTTGTTTTTAAAGTGATTAGTTGACTTTACTTAAAGAAAGTGAGTAAACCCGTTGCTTTTAAAGCGATTAGTTGACTTTACTTAAGGTGACCTGACTTAAAAAAAGTGATAAGTTGACTCAAAGTGAGTGAATACCTTGCTTTTAAAGCGATTAGTTGACTTTACTTAAAGTGAGTAAACCTGTGTTTTTAAAGCGATTAGTTGACTTTGCCTAAAATAAGTGAGTAAACCTGTGTTTTTAAAATGATTAGTTTACTTTACTTAAGTAAGCCTGTTGCTTTTAAAGCGATTAGTTGACTTTACTTAAGGTGACTTGACTTAAAAAAGTGATAAGTTGACTCAAAGTGAGTGAACACCTTGCTTTTAAAGCGAGTAGATGACTTTACTTAAAGAAAATGAGTAAACCCATTGTTTTCAAAGCGATTAGTTGACTTAAACAAAGTGAGTAAACCCGTTGTTTTCAAAGCGATTAGTTGACGTAACTGAAAGTGAGTAAACCCATTGTTTTCAAAGCGATTAGTTGACTTAAACAAAGTGAGTAAACCCGTTGTTTTCAAAGCGATTAGTTGACTTAAACAAAATGAGTAAACCCGTTGTTTTCAAAGCGATTAGTTGACTTAAACAAAGTGAGTAAACCCGTTGTTTTCAAAGCGATTAGTTGACTTAAACAAAGTGAGTGAACCCGTTGTTTTCAAAGCGATTAGTTGACTTAAACAAAGTGAGTGAACCCGTTGTTTTCAAAGCGATTAGTTGACTTAAACAAAGTGAGTGAACCCGTTGTTTTCAAAGCGATTAGTTGACGTAACTGAAAGTGAGTAAACCTGTTGTTTTCAAAGCGATTAGTTGACTTAAACAAAGTGAGTGAACCCGTTGTTTTCAAAGCGATTAGTTGACGTAACTGAAAGTGAGTAAACCTGTTGTTTTCAAAGCGATTAGTTGACGTAACTGAAAGTGAGTAAACCTGTTGTTTTTAAAGCGATTAGTTGACTTTATTTAAAGAAAGTGAGTAAACCTGTTGTTTTCAAAGCGATTAGTTGACTTTACTTAAAGAAAGTGAGTAAACCTGTTGTTTTCAAAGCGATTAGTTGACTTTATTTAAAGAAAGTGAGTAAACCTGTTGTTTTCAAAGCGATTAGTTGACTTTACTTAAAGAAAGTGAGTAAACCTGTTGTTTTCAAAGCGATTAGTTGACTTAAAGTGAGTAAACCCGTTGTTTTCAAAGCGATTAGTTGACTTTGCTTAAAGAAAGTGAGTAAACCTGTTGCTTAAATAGCAATTACTTGACTTAACTTAAAGAAAGTGAGTAAACCCGTTGTTTTCAAAGCGATTAGTTGACTTAAACAAAGTGAGTAAACCTGTTTTTTCTATAGCGATTAGTTGACTTTAAAAGTGATTAGTTGACTTAAAGAAAGTGAGTGAACACCTTGCTTTTAAAGTGAGTAGTTGACTTTACTTAAAGAAAGCATCGGGATTACTCAATTTCTTTAAGTAAAGTCAACTGATCACTTTAAAAGCAAAAGGTTTTCTCACGTTTTTGAGTAAAGCAAACTAATCACAATTTACAGTGTGTTTTTCTTCATATCTCAGTGTTTCTGACTTCATCCACAGCACATTAAAGCAGAAACATCTCTAGAGATCAGGAAAATGCAGAGAATAATTACAGTATGTTGAATCTGTTTACAGTGAGATCTAATTCTTCTGCTCATATGAAGCTTTGATTTGATGCATGAAACACACAGGGGTTCATCGGCCTTTACTGTAAATATATTAGTTTACATCAGGATTTACTAACAGTTTAGATGCTCATTCCTACAGTTGATCAGGATTTCCCACAAGAAAATCATCTGAAATATTTCAGCACATGTAGAATAATTAAGATCAAGTCTCTTCTGCTCACACAGGCTGCCATTGTTTGATCAAAAATGCAGTCAAAATGTGAAATATTACTATTTAAAATGAAAAAAGTGAATATATTCTAAAATGCTATTTATTTCTGTGATGTAAAAATGATTTCTGTGATGAATTTTCATCATCATTACTGCAGTCTTCAATGCTCATGATCCTTCAGAAAACACTATAATAACATGTAACTATAAGTAACATTTTATATTATTATTATCAGTGTTTAAAACAGTTGTGCTGCTTCATATTCTTTCCTTTTTTTCATAATGCGATGTCACATAAACCTGATTAATATATCCGAATTCTGAGTTTGTCTCACAATATTATTAATTCATAATTCCAAGTTTCTGTAGAGGAATTGAAGGTTTATTTCTAGCAATATCAGAGTTTATATTTCAATATTCTGAGTTCATGTCTCACAATTCCAGGTTTGTTTACCTACCATTCAGTTTTACATTTTTAATCGAATCTTTTTACATCACAGATATAAATGACACCGTAGTATATAAAAAATGATGAATACACTTTATCTTAAATAATAAACACTATTTAAAATTACATTAATTTATTTAAAATGAATTAATATTAGAGGTATAATCTGTTATTGTTTCTCTGTCATTTATTTCTCATTTAATGTATATTTCATAACATTGATGATGTAAATATTATCCATATTTTATTCATACTGTAGTTAAAATGGTTTGGCCATTCTGTTAAAAAATCATAACAATACAGCAATTATTGACTAAATTAAAAACGTATCAAAAACGATTTAGTCATGTACAAAACAGCTCTTTAAAACAATACAAACGTCAAGACAACAGTCTTGTGGCCTATTCAAGTTTTAGGAACAGTAAATAATAACTGGACTTCTAGTTGATGATTTGGTATCAGAAGTGTCTTCTATGAAAGGTAAAGGCCTCTTGATGAGGCTTATTTGAGCACAATATAATCTGATCATGTGTTGATTATTAATGATTTGATTAGGACAGTGCGGTCTGACTCTGCTTAGACTAAAGTCTGCTCACTGAACCTTCAATAATGTCCAGTATAGAATATGTGCTCATGCTGCAGTGGAAACAGAATGAATATTGTGTCTGACTCCATCATGAGCTTGGAGGACTGCATCCATACATCTCTGACATGACTCAAATCACTGATTAATAAAGTCATCTGGAATGGTGAAGAAAGCCTTCTTGCAGGACTCCCAGAGTTCATCAAGAGTCTTTGTGTTCATCTTCAACACCTCCTCCATCTTACACCAGACGTGCTCAATAATGTTCATGTCTGGTGACTGGGCTGGCCAATCCTGGAGCACCTTGACCTCCTCTGCTTTCAGGAGCTTTGATGTGGAGGCTGAAGTATGAGAAGGAACGCTATCCTGCTGGAGAATTGTCCCTCTCCTGTGGTTTGTAATGTAATGGGCAGCACAAATGTCTTGATACCTCAGGCTGTTGATGTTGCAGATCTCTCACACGCCCCCATACTGAATGATGGAACCCCAAACCATGATTTCTCCTTCACCAAACTTGACTGATGTGAGAATCTTGGCTCCATGCAGGTTCCAGTAGGTCTTCTGCAGTATTGGTGATGATTGGGATGCAGATCAACAGATGATTGAGCAGAGAAATCCACCTTCTGACACTTTTACACATGATCATCTAGAAGACCAGTTATTATCTGCTGCTCTTTACAGCACAGATCCACCACAAGACTTTTCAACAAGACTGTATTTCTGATAAGTTAAATGCAACATGGGTCAGCAGAAGAGACGTGTGTGTGTGTGTGTGTGTGTGTGTGTGTGTGTGTGTGTAAGCGTGTGTGTGTGTGTGTGTGTGTGTGTGTTTAAAGACAGGCATGTTTGATGATATTAATCCTCTCTCAGCTATGATGATGATGATGATGCTGTTTTCTGTAATATATCTGTCTCTGTTGTGCTTCTAAACCTTCCTGCCCTGCTCACATGTTGCCAAACTACCTTTCTGACTGTTAGATTCTTAACTAAACTAAACTAAATTACCACTCAGTGAAGGATTTGAGACGCTGATCCTTCACCTCTGCTGCTTTACTACTCTATAGGATGCCAGTATTCGTGTGTGTGTGTGTGTGCGTGTGTGTGTGAGAGAGAGAGAGAGACGCTGTTTCTTTAGCGTAGCATTAATACAGTATTGGATGAAGTGAGGGCGGTGTGTACAGTAGTGTAGCGATAAACACACTGCAGATTGGCTTCTTCTTCTGTGTTTCTGTCCTGATGTGCAGTTCAGATCTCTTGAATATTAATAAAATGAGATGCGCTCGCTGGAGAAGTCTCGGTTAACTGAAAACAGCATTGGTGTATGGAAGCTTGTTTGTGCTCGTTTTTAGCTTTTAATTCCTAGTTCATCACACAGTTCTGGATTAATATCTCAAAATTCAGAGTTTATTTCTCATAGGTCTGAATTAATATTTGTAAATTCAAGTTTTTGTTTCATAATTTCTGATTAACATCTCCAAATTACACATTTTTATCTCCAAATTTCTAGTTTATGTCCCAAAATTCCAATTTTTTAATCAAGGAATTCCAAGATTACATTAAACTCCTCAGAATTGATCAGAATCATAAGTTCATATCGCACAGTTGCAGTTTTACTTCTCCCAGTTTAAAGTTTATTTCCTGTAATGTTGAGATTTTATTTTGCAATATCGAGTTTGTTTCACAATTGCAAGCTTATATCTCACAGGTATGTAATTATGAGATTATATCTCCTAATTCTGTGTTGTTTAATTCTCACAATATCAAGTTAATATCTTGCAATTCCTGATATACATCTAATAATTGCATATGAATGAGTCAAAATTCCCAGTTTGTCACAATTGCAAACTTAAATCTTGTAATTCTGGGTTTATATCTAGCAATTGTGGTTTTATATCTCATAATTCCAAGTTTTTATGCCAAAATTCAGAGGATTTATATAGCAATTCTGTGTTTAGATCTCATAATTCAAGGTTATATATAGCAATTCCACGTTTAAATCCCAAAACTCAGAGGTTATATATAACAATTCTGTGTTTATATCTCATTATTCAGAGGTTATATTTCAGAATTCACAGTTTATTTCATAACTCTGAGTTTATTCTGGGTTTATATCTCATATTTGTGAGTTTATCTCATAATTGCAAGGTTGTATTTAGCAATTCCTATTTTAAGTTTACATTTCAGCATTCCGAAGTTTATATCTAAAATTACCGAGGCTGTACATAGCATCTCCAGGTTTATATCCCAGAATTCAGAGGTTATTTTTAACAATGAGCAATTCTGAGTGTATATCTCACAATTCCAAAAATCTTATTATGGGTTTATATCTAGCAATTGTGAGTTCATATCATAAATCTGAGGTTATATATATATAGCAATTCCTAGTTTATATCCCAGAATTCAGAGTTTATATGGTTATATATATATATATATATATAGCAATTATGTGTTTATATCTCAGAATTCAGAGGTAATATAAAGCAAGTTTATCTAAGTATGTCTCTCGCAATTGCATTTTTTTATATCGTTATATAAAAAATATAGTATATATATTTTTATTATATATATATTATATTATATATAAGAAATATATATTGTTTGTATCTTGCAATACTGAGTTTATATCTCAGAATTTAAAGTTTATTTCTCAGAATTCAGAGTTTTTATCTCAGAACTTTGACTTTATATATAACAATTGCGAGTTTATATATAATTACAATTGTATATCTCCACATTTCTAGATTAAATCTTAAAATTCCAAGTTTATGCATAATATTTAAATTCCAAATCTGTATCTCACATTTCCAAGTGTCTTAACCAACACAATCTCACAGCAATCGGTAACTTTTTGATTTAGTGGCTAATTCATATGAATTCGTACAATCTAATTCGTACAGTTTAGTATGATTTGCTCATCCCCCAATGACGGTTGGGTTTAGGGGTGGAGTTAGGTGCCACGCCTCCTTTTTAAAATCGTACAATTTCGTACGAATTAGCCACTAAACTAACAAAACGTAAAATACTTATGTTTCCTCGTGAGATCAGGCTGGTCTTTACATATATATCTTTACGTCTTAAGTCTTTACTTGTTATAATCTTATTTATCATTCTGACAATGTCTCACGAAGTCTAACATTATATTACTTCTTGATTTATTTATAAAACTCATAATCTTTCCAATATTTGGCGTTAAATCAAGTTTGATTTTTGACTTTACGAGCAGATCTCTGTTTTATAAACATAAGCATGCTTTATTTTGACATGAATAGTAATATTTTCAATCTTTCTGCTTCTCCAGTAAAGGCTTCTTTATTTGACAACACAGAGATTTGTGCTAAAATCAAGACAGAAATGCAGAAGATGCATGGAGGGACTTTTGCAGTGTTTACCACAAACTCCACCGCTTCACCATGTAAAAGATGTAAATAGTGAAACGCTCCAGTATTTCTCCACAGTTTTATGTGGATGTGCTGACATAAGCAAGAATAAATCTAGAAGATATCGACGCTAAGAGGTTTTATGAAGCCATGTCTTCATAACCTCTTCAAATCTCTTTCAAGTGTGCAGGCACAACTTGTAGGCAAATACGCCAAAGCTTTTGTACCATTTGCATAGCCATTTATAATCTAAGAGTGCCTGTGAGTGTGTGTGTGTGTGTGTGTGTGTGTGTGTGTGTGTGTGTGTGTGTGTGTGTGTGTGTGTGTGTGTACTGGTTTTGGTGGTTTGTGAGGACACACATTTGTATAATGTCTGTAAAAAATAATGATTGTAATTTCAGTGGTAATAAACAACAAATGCTCCAGTAATCTGTAACCTGGTTAACAGTATTTCTCCATAATATATATATTTACAGTAAGTAACCATAAATTGACTTGACACCTCATTTTTCAAGATCAGTAGAGTTGTATTCTATATCTAATGTGGATCATGTTATTGCATTATTTAATTTTACGTGTGTTTCTGTGATGTTCAGTAGTGAAGTGTGACTGAGACTCTTGTCTGTGTAACAAGGGTATGATGTGTCGATGTTCACATTTCAAAACACTGGTGTATAATACTATAAATGAATAAAATACGGTAATTTACCTTACATTTCAAAACACATGTTATGGTTTCTACTGTATTTTTAACGGTAAAGCTCTGGCAACCACAGCTGCCAGTTTCACACTGTAAAATTTGACAGATGTTAAAAAACAATTGAGGTGGTTTATGTGGACATGCTTTATGTCCCCGTAATTCAAAACACTTAAGAATCAAACTTAATGCGGGTTTTTTTTCACATTCAAAATGTGCCACAGGTTTGCTGTGAGGGTTGGGTTAGGGGTAGAGTCACTGTAAAAAAAACGACCATAAAATTACAGTAAAAATCCGGCACTTCTGGTTATTGTAATTTAACTACTAAAAATATGGTAGGAACATACATTTTTTTTATAAATGTTATGGTAAATTACTGTATATCATGCACTTTTTTTGTCACAAACAAATGTTTTGAAGTAATATCTACTCAACATAATTGTGTCATGGGTATGATAAAGGTGTTACAACATAGAGGTGGTTTATGTATGTCCTCATAATTCAATAATAACCATACTTAATGGGGTTTTTTCACATTTAAAATGTGCTACAGGTTTACTGTGAGGGTTTGATTCAGGCCAATGGCAGAAAAATTTACAATAAAAAATCCAGCAGCTGTGGTTGCAGAAACTTAACTGTTGAAAATACGGTATAGGAACATAAAGGAAATGTGTACATTTTACAGTAAATTACCGCATTTCTTTCTTTGTCATACATAAATGTTTTGAAGTAACATCTATACAGTTTATTTATTTATTTGCTTATTATGATTTATTTGGACATGCTTTATATTCTTGTAATTCAAAACGCTTAATACTCATACTTAATGGGGTTTTGTTAAATTTAAAATGTGCCACAAACTCTGAGAAAAAAAAAAACATTATTATATAAATTATGTAAATTAACATTGAAATTAAAATAGGTCAGGGGGCTATTACTGTAAAAAAATCTGTAAAAATTACGTTAAAAATCCAGCAGCTGTGTTTCCAAAATTTAACCATTAAAAAAACAGTATAGGAACGTATAAGATATTTAACATATTTACAGTAAGTTACTGCAATTCATAATCGTTTTGGTCACACACCAACATTTTAAAGTAATTTCTACACAACATAATAATGTAATGGTTTATTTATTTACTTGCTTATGATGATTTATTTAGACATGCTTTATATGGTAATTCAGAATGCTTAAAATACATAAATAATGGACATTTTCCACATTCAAAATGTGCCACAAGCTGTGAGGGCTGGGCTTGGGGTGGGATCATACACTGTAAAAGTTATGGTAAAACTCCAGCATCTGTGCTTTCCAGAATTTAACCATTAAAAGTACTGTATAGGAGCATAAAAGACATTTCCAAATTCACAGTAAATTACAATATTCATATTTTGTTTTGTCGTACACTAATGTTTTGAAGTATGAGCATCCACACAACATATTGGAGCACTCACTCTGGTCCTCCGGCCTCTGCACTGATTAGGGAAATTCTAAATTTAACCAAAACAAACCATTAAAATTGGCTTAAGATTGGCAAGTGAAATTCAGGACATTGCAACCTGCAGAACCTGGGAACTTTATTAAAAATAAAAAAAACTTAACCGGTTCTCAGCCTGACACCAAGCCCCCACAAACCCATAACTAGCCCCACACGGAGCCTGCACGCTCAGAATTACACAGATTTCCCACAGATTTTCAGCCCATCTTTAATTCTGTTTATTAACTTGAGTAAATGTGTGTGTAAATCTATATTTATTCAGTTTTTATATTAATTACAGTAATATTATTGACTAATATGTAAATGTTGATCTGATTTATGTACAGTGCAGTGTGTTCAGTCTTATTCTCTGTCCTTTAGTAGAGATATTATATGAGAGACTTGATTTATCAAATAAAGTGAATCTAATTGGATTTGCATTTTAAACATTAAATAAAAGTTAAAGAGATTATTTTTATTCCACATATTAAGCTTTTAGTTCTGAAACTCCCAAAATCATTCAGCAGAAATCAGCAGATTTTTACCAAAATTCTCAGCAGAAATAGTAAAAACCGTCTGCAGATTCTGTCTGGCCCTACTCATGACATTAAATTACAGTAATGTAATAACCTTATTTCTGAACACCAGATGTAATATAAACCTCTAATGTGCATCCCTGATGAGGAAAACAGTGTCATGCAGGGAACTCTGGGATGAATGTACAGTTATTTACTCCATATACTAGAGAAACATACTGTTGACCAGGTGTTGGATTTGTACTGTTTTTACTGTCATATTTTACAGTGTATTACGCCAATGTAGAGTCCTCATAAATCAGAAAAAACTGTGTGTGTGTGTGTTTGTGTGTGTGTGTGTGTGTACCAATAGGAACAGTGACATTTGTAAAGATGCATTTACTGTAATAAGTGAAATCATGGAATGTTTTGGAGATAATATAAAAGTTGCATTATTCAGAGTGAAGTCCTGCATGTTAAACTGACAGACTCCAGTGTGTGTGTGTGTGTGTGTGTGTGTGTGTGTGTGTGTGTGTGTGTGTGATTGGGACTCCTTTAGGACTGACTTTAACCTTGTTCTCCATTGTAATGTGGACGGCATGATACTGTACCTATAGATTATCTTGAATATTTTGGCAACCCATAGATTGTTTTGATGATCATTAAAGTATGAGTAAAGTATTGACGTGTGTGTGTGTGTGTGTGTGTGTGTGTGTGTGTGTGTGTTTATTTCTCAATCAGTCATTGATGTGAAGATTAAACTGGAGATTATTCTTAAAGCTCTGTTTGGGGGAAAAGTGTCTGAAGTCAAGATGTTTTGTGTTTCAACATGAGTGTGTGCTCAGAGACACACCATCTGCTGCACACACACACACACACACACACACACATTACATTACATTACACATACACGCACACACATAAATGTGTACATACGTGCCTACACACACAAACAGCTGCACACACACCTAAACATACACTTGCATACTTGGGTACACCCACACATACACGCACTTACACACACGTTAAATTAATCATACACACTACATTACACATACACACACACAGAAATGCACATATACTTACACACAAACATGCACGTGCACACACACACACACCCTTACACGCTCGTGAACACACATACATACACACTTGCATGCACAAACACATACAGATGCACACACACATATGCATACACTTGCATGCATGCGCGCACACACACACACACACACATATGCACAGATTCTCACATATATGCGCACACCCACACATACACGCACTTACATATACACACACTCACACATACATATGCACACACACATACACACTCGCATCCATACAAACACACTAATGCAAACACACAGAGACAATCAAACAAACATACACTCACTCACACACACACACACACGTTTTGCTTGATTAAAGTCTATTCACACACCAGTAACGGAAGTAACAGTAAGCTGGTGTGTTTGCTGAGAGCTCACAGTGCTGCTGCTGCTGCTTGTTTCAAACTCAGATATTAATTCTCTAAATCTGATTCCTGCGTCGTCACAGAAATGATTCTGGTTCAGGATTTCACACATAAAGTTAATATAAACATCAGAACTACAAGATAAAAGTCCTCCTCCCGCAGTTTTTAAAAGTACAGGAGAATATTTAACATGCGCATTCAGTGGCAGAATATTTAAGACAGATTATGTAGAGAATTCCAGCATAGAGGGACTAATGAGACGCAGAACATCAACACACAAATACAGATAAAAGTCCTCCTTACAGCACTATGCATGCTGGGACAGAAGACACATTTACTGGACACAACAAAGCATTGAGAATCCAGATAGAGTCACATGACCATGTAAACACTCTATTATAGGTCATGTGTTCATATTCATACAGTGACTGATCATGTGACCATCGTCAACATTACAAGATAAAAGTCTCACCAGAATGAAGCAAAGCTAGTAATCAATGCAGTTCACTTTCATTTAAACAGTATAAATGACTCGATTCAATTTAACATGAGGAAAACGACTCAGTAAAACCTGTTTTGGCTTTTCAGGATGCCAGAAGAAAATCCTCTGTTCTGCTCTGTTCTTGTGCATGCAGAAAGTCTCTGAAAACAAAGAAAACTGAGCTTTATTTTCCATCAAGAGTATGAAGAGTATAATAATATGAAAGAATATGAAGAATATGAAACAATAATATTTATTGCATTGTTAAATATTTTATTATTTCTTGATTTATGTTATTTTATGAAACATTTTCACTCTAAAGTCTCAAAACTAAAATACAATATATATATATATATATATATATATACAGTATATATATATATATATACAGTTGAAGTCAGAATTATTAGCCCCCCATAAATTATTATTCCCCTTGTTTATTTTTTCCCCAATTTCTGTTTAACGGAGAGCGATTTTCTCAGCACATTTCTAATCATAATAGTTTTTAAAGGCTTAACTAGGTTAATAAGGTTAACTAGGCAGGTTAGGGTAATTAGGCAAGTTATTGTATAATGATGGTTTGTTCTGTAGACTATCAGACAAAATATAGCTTAAAGGGGCTAATAATATTGACCTTAAAATGGTGTTTAAACAATTAAAAACTGCTTTTATTCTAGCCGAAAAATAAAACTAATCAGACTTTCTCCAGAAGAAAAAATATTATCAGACATACTGTGAACATTTCCTGAATCTGTTCAACATCATTTGGGAAATATTTAAAAAGAAAACAAATTCAAAGGGGGGCTAATAACTCTGACTCCAACTGTATGTGCTCATTACCTTTCTGTGTGCAACCTTGTTGCTTCTTCTTCTGCATTTAGTTTTTGCTTGTGTGTGTTATAATTTTACACATGATGTCAATTTTTAGATTTACGCTTTCAATTTATGATTGCGATACACTTGGGGTCTCTTTGGAGTCTGTGTGTCACCATGTGCATGATCATTCTGTCATTCAGTAATTCATCTGCTTTGCTCGGGTGAACACAGTTATTTTGACAGCTGTACTGTTTCTCCATTCTAAAATGCACAACACATATTGACAAGTGGTCATGAACTAATATTCTAAACTTTAGTGACGAGCCAGCGCTGGCCCAATCAAACCACTGACAATCCTGGCAGTCCTGCCATTGGTCCTCCATCCTGAAGCTGCGGTCACACTGGGCTTTGTGTGTGCGAAATTCTGTCGTGCGGCGCTGTGATAAGGGGCGGGATTAAACAAGATGATTAGACATTAATAAAGCGAGCGATTGCTCCATGTTTTAAATTTCTGTCCAGAGAGGTCATGTTTTGATCCTCCATTGGTCTCATGCAGTCAAGTTTTGCAGATCAGAATTCACCAAGCTTGAGTTTTTGCTTGTGCAGCAAAACCGCAGCAAAACTTAACGCATGACCCTGCGTTTCCGGTCTGACGCATTCGCGTGCGTATGAATGAAGGTCTATGGGAAGAAAAGTCAAGTGTGACCGCAGCTTTATTGTTGAACCCAGCTTTTAAGAAGTGGGAGGGGCTTTCTGACCCGCCACAGCTGAGATCTGCATGCATTTAGTGGGTTGGTTAATTGGTGGGTTGGAACAGGATGTCAAACAGCACAAAACACAATGGAAATGTTTCAAGGGGGCCCAAAATCCCGACAGACCCGGCTGGGATTTGCTCATTGTGTCATGACTATAGCTCAGTGAAGTCAGAGCTGATCTTTGAAATGTGAGTTCTGTGTTTATTTCGGACACCCAGACTCCACCATGGCCTTCTCTTTAGTATTTCATTAGCCCGTCATGTTTTTGGGTCCAGATGAAACATTAGCATTGTGTTCTGTGCTGTGTGTAAGTGTTTTGTTGATGTGTTTGCATTGGTAGAATTTGCAGTGTGTGTGCTGTCTAACGCGTGAAGTTCTTTCACATGTGTTTTCTTGTTAACACTTTATTTTGATGGTCTATTTGAGTATTAGTAGACTGTCTGGTTAATATCTGCTGATGCTGCTCCTTCAACAGACATTAAACCGACTGCAAGTACATGTCAACTTACACCAACCCTCATAATCAGAATCAGCAATGGAACACATACAGATGCAATGTGATTCACATTCAACAAACGGACCATTCAGATAAAGTGTGACTGTTTTCTTAAACTGCAGTGCATTAAGCTCTCAGAGCCACCGTACAATTGAAAAATGATCACACTCACACACACTCACAGCGGTCAGGTGTGTGTTGCGGGGGGCTCCTCCAGGATGTCAGCTTTAGGAGTGTCCAGCAGGGGGCTCTGATCCAGAGTCTGCAGAAGAAGAGCCACTTCAGACTCCAGCAGATCCACAGCCTGATCCACACGCTGCAGGAATACACACACACGCACACACACACACACACACACACACACACACACGCACACACACACACACACACACACAGATAAAAATGATAACAATAATTAAGACACTTCATTCAGCATTTCAATAGTAATGAATGATAATTATTAGAGTATATCATCATTTTTGGTTTAGTTTAAACTACTGCGGATGACTGTGTGTGTGGTGTGTGGTGTGTGTGTGTGTGTGTGTGTGTCTCTGTGATGAACATAAAGAAGACGTAGACACATCACCTTCTCCACACTGTCCATTCGCGCTTCAAGAGCCTTCTGCTGCTGACAGTCTGAAACGCACAAACGCACATGCACACACGCACACACACACACACACATTTAAAAAATAAGCTGCTTATATAACATATATTTTATATAAACACAGTGTAAATATGAACTTGTCTGTATGTTTTTGTCATTTGCATATTTTGCCATACATCAGGTTTGTCTGAGTGTTTTGAGGAACTGAACAAACTCAGTCACTGATTCAAAGAGTCACCAAGTCGCTGATTCAAAAAGTCACAGATTCACTGAGTCACCAAGATGCTGATTCAACAAGTGACTAATTCATTGAGTTAAAAAGTCACTGATTCAAAGTCACTGATTCACTGAGTCGCCAAGTCGCAGATTCAAAAAGTTACCAATTCATTGAGTCAAAGTTGCTGATTCACTGAGTCACCCAGTCACTGATTCACTGAGTCACCAAGTCACTGATTCAAAAAGTTACCAATTCATTGAGTCAAAAAGTCGCTGATTAACTGAGTCACCAAGTCACTGAGTCAAAGAGTCACCGATTCATTGAGTCACCAAGTCGCTAATTGAAACTCACTGATTCACTAAGTTACCAAGCCACTGATTCAAAGAGTCACCGATTCATTGAGTCAAAAAGTCACTGAGTCACCAAGTCGCTGATTGAAAGTCACTGAAAGTTGCTTCAAGACATATTTCAATCGATCTGCACAGCGCTGCATGAAGTCGAACGCACCTAATGATTCAAAGAGTCACCAATTAACTGATTCACTTAGTCACCAAGTCACTGATTCACTGAGTCACCAATTCACTGAGTCAACAAACCACTGATTCAAAAAGTCACAGATACACTGGTTCAGTGAGTCACCATCACTGATTCAAAAGTCACCAAATCACTGATTTACCAAGACATTAATTAACTGATTCACTGAGTCATTGATTCACTAAATCACTGAAGCAGATCAAAGATTCACATCTACAAAACATCAACACACACACACACACACACACACACACTTATTATTTAGTCCTAATTTGCAGATTGTGTGCGTGTGTGTGCGTGTGTTTATCTGAGGCTGGACAAATAACGTTAGAGGAGCATTAATGGAGATTCACTGAGACCAGAACAAGAGTGTGTGTGTTCAGGAGGAGAACTGCTCATTCCACCAGCGTGAGATCACACACACACATATACTAATCACATCAGATCACGTCATCTTACACACACACACACACGCATGCACTAATCACACCAGGACACGTCATCTCACTCACTCTCTCTCTCACACACACACACACACACACACACACACACACACACACACACACACACACACACACACACACACACACACACACACACACAGGACTCAAACTCTTTAAGAGTTCTGGATAAGCTCCAACAGTT